>NC_083474.1:3318063-3438063 GCF_030014155.1 Tachysurus vachellii
CAGTTAATAAGCAGAAAAAAAAATGCGAGAAAACAAATTTCAAAAACGCTGTCGAGAACACGTTGGAAAACAAGCTCCCTAAATTGTTATTATGGTTTTTATTTTTCTGTGCTCATTTTTAATCTAGCCACAAGGGTCGCAAGCCAGTGATTTCTGTGCCGGTCCCAAGCCCAGATAAGTAGATAGGTTTGCGTCAGGAGTGGGAAACTGCGTAAAACGTGTTAAATTTAAACATGCAAATCGTCAGTGTGAATTCCATTCCGGATCAGTCGAACACTGTAAACCTACTGGGTGCGGCGGAATTTGGGTGCAACGGAATTTGGGCTACTGTTGGTCGAGGAAGGAGAGGAGGGAGAAGGATTCGTAGGCAGATAGAGAAGAGGAAAGGCAGGAGTATAGATCTGAGAATAGGGACAACGTTGGTACAATGGCAGAGAAATGTATAGAGCTGGCAGACATGATGGAGAGAAGGAAGGTAGATATACTGTGTGTGTAGGAGACCAGGTGGAAGGGGAGCAAAGCAAGTAGTATATGATGGGGATACAAACTGTTTTATTATGGTGTGGGTAGGAAAAGAAATGGGGTAGAAGTGATCCTGAAAGATGAGTTTGTAAAAAGTAAAAAGAGGTGAAAAGAGACTGGGTCAGACTGGGTCATCAGTTTAAAGTTAGAAATTGAAGGGGTGATGTTGAATATCATCAGCGATTATGCTCCACAAGTAGGTTGTGAGTTAAAAGAGAAGGAGAGATTCTGGAGTGAGTTAAATGAGGTGACGGAGAGTATTCCCAGATGGGAGAGAGTAGTGATTGGAGTAGTGCAGACTCCAACGGGCATGTTGGTGAGGGGAACAGAGGTGATAAAGTGGTGATGGGCAGGTTTAGTGTTAAGGTAAGGAACCTAGAAGGACACATGATGGTGAACTTTGCTAAGCGTATAGAAATTGCTGTAGTTAACACATATTTCCAGAAGAAAGAGGAACATAGAGTTACATATAAGAGTGGAGGTAGGAGTACGACAGGCAGACAGCATCAGATGGTGATGTGCAGGATGTCTCTGGTGGTCAGGAAGAGGAAAGATTGAAAAGAAGATCAAGTGGTGGACGTTGAAAAAGGAAGAATGCCGTAAGGAAGAGCTGCGGATGACTGGGAAACTACAGCAGAAGTGATCAGGGAGACAGGTATGAGGGTGCTAGGTGTGTCATCTGAAGGGGAAAGTAGATAAGGAAACATGGTGGTGGAACGAGGAAGTACAGGACAGCACTCAGAAGGATGAGGCTGTTTGTGTGTGTGTGTGTGTGTGTGTGTGTGTGTGTGTGCGCATTTGTGTGTATATCTAACAGTATGGCCCTGAGTGTTTATTTCCTCTTACAATTACAGTTTTCTAATTTATTTTTATAGCGACACTTAAACATTCTGCCGAAAAATGTTAGCTCGTGTCCTCTTAGGTTTTAGCAGCTCAAACTATTCTTTATTATATTTATGTTTGTTTTTTTTTTTTTTTTGGTGTGTGTTTTTGTGTTGGTCAATAGGTGAAAGATGGTCAGAAGAAGCTGCACTGCCTCATTGTGGATTTAGAGAAAGCGTATGACAGGGTGCAGAGAGAGGAGCTATGGTACTGTATGAGGATGTCAGGAGGGGCAGAGAAGCATGTCAGAGTAGTTCAGGATATGTATGAGAGGAGTATGACAGCAGATGTGCTGTAGGTCAGACAGAGGAGTTCAAGGTGGAGGTGGGTCTCCATCAAGGATCGGATTTGAGTCCACTCGTGTTTGATATGGTGATGGATAAATTGACAGAGGAATTCAGACAGGAATCAACATGGACAGTGATGTTTGTGGATGACATTGTGATCTGTAGTGAGAGTAGAGAGCAGGTGGAGGAACACCTGGAAAGGTGGAGGTCTGCTTTGGAAAGCAGAGGAATAAAAGTCAGAATACAAATGTATGAACAAGAGGGAGGGAAGTAGAACAGTGCGGTTACAGGGGCTGAGGTCAAGAAGGTGCAGGAGTTTAAGTATTTGCTGTCAACAATCCAGTGTGATGGGGAGTGTGAAAAAGAGGTGAAGAGGCAAGTGCAAGTAGGTTGGCGTGGGTGGAGAAAATCGTCAGGAACATTGCATGACAGAAGAGTGTCAGCAAGAATCAAAGAAAACGTGTACAAGACAGTAGTGACAGCAGCTCTGCTGTATGGGTTAGAGACTGTAGCAGTGAGGAAAAGACATGAGGCAGAGATGGAGGTAGTAGAGTTGAGGATGTTGAGGTTCTCTTTACGAGTGGTGAGAATGGACAGGATTAGGAACGATCACATCAGAGGGACGGCCCAGGTTGTCTGTTTTGGGGACAAGGACAGAGAGGCTAGATTGAGATGGTTTGGACATGTACAGAGGAGGGAGTTGGTTAAATTGGTAGAAGGATGTTGGAGATGGAGCTGCCAGGTACAGTAAGAGGTCAAGGGGAAGTTCAAAGAGGAGCTATATGGATGTGTTGAATGAGGACATGGAGGTAATTGGTGCGAGAGTAGAAGATGGAGTTAGGTGGGAACAGATCATTCGCTGTGGGGACCCCTAACGGGAAAAGCCAAAAGTAGAAGATGATTTTTTGTGCTCATTTTTAAAACTTAAACTTGAAAACACACATGACTGAAAAAGTTCGGAAAAAAAATATCAGAAAAAAATCTTTTTCTGATATTTTTTTTAATCTGTAATTGAAAAATAATTCGAAAATTTTCTATACTATATTTTAATAAGAAAAATTGCATAGCTAGAATGATGTGACAAGATCTAGCAGCACCATCTAAGCAACGACAAAAACAAAACACTGACACTAGAGACGACCCCTTTCTTAAGTGTTAAATGAACATCTCCTTATCCTAAAGAAAACATTCCCCCATTCAACACCTTCTGACCAATCACAATCCAGATTTTTTTATTTCTCCCACCTGACTCAGGTATCACCGTTGTCACAGCATTCTGTTTCCTTTTCCTCTGCTCTTTCTGCTTATTTTTCTTCTTCTTCTTTTTCTTCTTTTTCTCATCCTGTGGAAAATTTTGTTTCAATTTGAAATGTATAAAAAGCTAATCACAGTGTTTCAGTACTGTATATAGCTACAAAACAAATCATGCTAACTAGTTCCCACTAGATTTTTCATGTTGTTAACCATGTTAGCTCAGTTTACCAGACTTTTTACTGAAGTTTATTTACAAAAACATATAAAAGCAACAACAAAAAAGTTGTTACCATTCTTTTAACCAGGTAGAGCTAGCTTTTATGCTTTGCTAGCCAGGTTCATGTTAGGTGAAGCAGATTTTAGCTAGCTTATAATTTTAACATCATTCCAACTGATATCTGCATCATTGCTAGCACATTGCTATGTGGTAATCTTATGTTTTATAGAGTAAGAATCCTTAGCATAGCTACCACAGTGTGAAAGACCCGTTCAAAAGTTATATGGTAAGTTTGACTCACGTCACTGCTGTCTGACGAAGAGCTGGAGGAAGATGATGATGATGAGCTCGATCTCTGTGAAAAGTCCCCGAAAAGAAATGAGGTTATGATAATATGACATAACAACCCTTCATTGTTACACCATAGTGCTATTGATTTCTGGATTCCGATTGGTTGGGGGGTGTTAGTTTTCTGAAAGCAGGCTGGTTTATATTAATGCACTCGTTCTAACTCTGTTTTTACAGAGTTAATTACAGTTAATTACTGTTTCCATAGTAACAGCTCGACTTTCTAACTGCTGACGCTCCACTGATAATAAACAACATAATAAAGATTTAGCGAAGGAGTCTCCAGTTTCAGTGTATATAAATATAAATGGATAAAATTTTTTGATGTTTTTAGTAAATAATAAATCACCTTGCTCTTCTTTTTCCTCAGTTTCTTCTTCTTCTTCTTCCTCGCCCTCGAATCCTCATCGTCATCGCTCTCCTCTGAGGTGGATGCAGAGCTGTCACATGACCACGGCTCGTCCTGAAAAAAAAACAACAACAAATCTCTAGCAAGTAACAGAAACGAATCCTAGTCCAAGACTGTGTAGCTTTTTCTCTAAACATTTGGATAATAAACCAGTTCCAGTATTACTCCTAACAACAAAATTGCAAACATTTTTAACTCTTACAATTTACATCTGTTCATCTTAACAAATTTATGTATAAAATATTTTTTTTGTTACTGAAAGAATGTTATAATAAATGTTAGAGCTGATACACACATGCAGTTTGCGCTTGATAGCACTTGATAGCTACATTAGACATGCACAACTAATAATAATCATCATCATCATCATCATCATCATCACCATCTACATTAAATTAAATACAAATTTAATATCTTCAAATTTATTGTCTGCTACATGGGTGAAAATTATATTATTATTATTATTATTATTATTAGTAGTAGTAGTAGTAGTAGTAGTAGTAGTTGTAGTAGTAGTAGTAGTAGTAGCAGCCTTTTTATTAATTGTTAATAATTGTATTAATATTTTTATTATATTTAATATTCATGAAATGTTGCATAAAGTTATTTATTAATAAAATGTTTATCCATCTTAGGGAATAATATTCTATATTGAGCCTGCTAGAAATATTTGACTTGAACAAACTTATATATATATTTTTTTTATATAAAATATTACTTTTATGTATATTTATATAAGAACTAGAAATTCTAAATCAGAACATTATTTATTATTCATTATTTGAAATCAAACCTTTCCATGTTGTGTCATTGGGATTAAAGGACTGCGTCCTGGGTCTTCAGACACACCCACTAACGGAGGAGAAGCTCCACCCAGTTCCTCTCCCTCACCGTGTAAAGACCATGCAGCTACAATTAATAAAGTAATAAGTTTTAATAAGAGTAATTAGATAATAAATAATCAGAGCACTTTGATTTTATTTAAACCAGTTGACCTGTGATGTAAATAAGAGCAACAATAATATTACGATGAAGTCCAACATGAAGTGAGTGTGTTATAGAGGTACAATCAATATTTACACAAGGTGTTAGCTAAAGATAAGTAAACACACAGGATACAACCTTAATGAGATTTGTTACATAAAACATAAAATAAAAAAATCTGACCCAAATTTTACATAATACTCAAAATTAAAATTTTACCCAAAATTTACATAATACTGCTTTTGTACTATTTCCATAAAAATGGAATAGTACAAACAACAGCACATAATGCTATGAAATAAAAAACAATAATAAAATCATGCATTGAATGCATATACAATGCACATATAAAAACATTTAAAAACAATAATATGTATAAATATTTTGCAGTATTTGGTTATTCTTTTCTTCATTTTGAAAATTGTAAGTCTGAGGGTGTAAATCTGAGAGTGTTGTTGTGAGAGTATAGATGTGAGTGTGTAGAGATGTGAGAATGTTCAGATGTGAAAGTGTAGATGTGAGAGTGTTTAGATGTGAGAATGTAGATGTGAGTGTGTAGAGATGTGAGAGAATAGATGTGAGAGTGTAGATGTAAGAGTGTAGATGTGAGATTGCATAGTTGTGAGAGTGTGTTTAGATGTGAGAGTGTTTAGATGTGAGAGTGTAGATGTGAGTGTGTAGAGATGTGAGAGAATAGATGTGAGAGTGTAGATGTAAGAGTGTAGATGTGAGATTGCATAGTTGTGAGAGTGTGTTTAGATGTGAGAGTGTAGATGTGAGAATGTTTAGATATGAAAGTGTAGATGTGAGAGTGAGAGTGTTTACATGTGAGAGTGTAGATGTGAGTGTGTATAGATGTGAGAGTGTATAAATGTAAGAGTGTATAGATGTGAGAGAATAGATGTAAGAGTGTAGATGTGAGAGTGTGTATATGTGAGAGTGTAGATGTGAGAATGTTGATGTGAGATTCTATAGTTGTGAGAGTGTATAGTTGTGAGAGTGTATAGTTGTGAGAATCTATAGTTGTGAGAGTGTAGATGAGAGGTCGTGAGTGTAGAGCTTGTAGTTGTCTCTTACCTGGAAGCCGCTCAGACTCCATCAGTTCTGTCAGCTCTCTCCTTCGTCCTTCTCTCAGATCAAAAGCATCTAAAATAAACACACTGAGAGGATAAAAGTCTAATTTCTGACTCTATCAACAGGGCGGAGCTTCAACACATGGCTGGGCGGAGCTTCAACACACACTTTTTCAACACACACACCAACACAAACAAAAAGTTTCACCTTTTTAAACAACACATTACACTTTCATAAACTCTAGAAACTGATAGAAATATATAATTTTTTTTACATTCTATTTATATAATTCATTTTTAAATGTAGTTATTTTGTTTGTGAGTTTAATTTATTTACTTGGTGCTATTTCATTCTCCATATTTATGTATTTATTTATTTATTTATTTATTACTAATTAATTCATCATTAGTGTCAGTCTTTTTGAACATGAACTAATTTTTCTGTTCAGCCATTTCACGCTGAGCACAGCTCTGTGAGTGCCTGCATTTCAGCTGAAACATCACGCTATAAAAATAAGGGTGCGTTGTGATGATGAGTGCAGTTAGGAGAAAGAGAGAGAGAGAGAGAGAGAGAGAGAGAGAGAGAGAGAGAGAGAGAGAGAGAGACAGTAGAAAGCAGGTCAAGCTGTGAAGAAATGTCCAGATCAGCAGTAGAATTGTAAAATGCATGTAACAGCATCTGCTTAGAAAGAAACACACACACACACACACACACAAACACACACACACCTACTGTATAAACACAACTGATAAACACACTGCATGAAGTGTTTAATACTAATACAGTACTTATGTAGCTGATTCAGGGATAAAACTCAGACAGAGAGAGAGAGAGAGAGAGAGAGAGAATAAGAGAGAGAATGAAAGAGAAAGAGAGAGAGAGAAATAAGAGAGAAAGAGCGATAAGAAAGAGAGAGAGAGAAAGAAAGAGAGAGAGAGAGAGAGAGAGAGAGAGAGAGAGAGAGAGAATTGTATTTGAAAAGCCTTTTATTACATTATTCCAAGATAAACACAATTTTACAAAGTCAATCCACTGCAACACAAAATATACACTGATCACATTTGCTGCTAAATAAGCTCCTGATAATAACACGAGTCAAAAACTTTTTCACAAAACCTTTTTTTTTTCCATCCAGAACCAAGCGCAGGGCTTCATTATTCCACCATCTCATCTCGATCGGGACACGATCCTCCACAGAACTGTAAAAACAAAACTCAATTAGCACTCTCGCCTTAACAAAGGCTGAAAATAGTACAGTGACGTCTTGCCCCAGTCTCATTTGTTCTACTCACATGGCTTCTATAAAGATCTCCATTCATAACATCTACATGTGCTTTAATTCTTTTTACCAGAAGCCAGATGCCCCAAGTGCCTGTTCATGATCAGCTCAAATTAATGTCTTTAAGTTATCAACAGAGAGAAAAACACTCAGCATTTTATATCAGACATTTCAGACCCACGCATTTTATATCAGACACGCGGCCAGAAAACCATCTGTTTGTTTATACTGATTGAAAACTTCCCATAAGACGATTTCCGTTCTGCTGGAGGTTAAACACATCACGGCAGGATGTATCGACTTTTTTTTTCGAAGTCAACATTTTTTTATTACAAATCATGACACAAGCTCTATACAAAGTTTTAACTTAGAGTGAAAAGAAATCTAACCACAAAGATTTGCGTCAGATTGTCCATGTATTCACTTTTCAGCAGCTGAGCAGCAGCTGATTAACTTAATTATGTCTGTATAATGAAGGGGTGTGAGGATGTACTGTGGCATTGATTCAGAAACTGTTTCATTAACTGATTCGTTAATCTTTATCACTAACCGCATTGATGTTGAAATGCTGTATTAGTTTTAAAATAAAATCATTTACATTATTAATTAATTCATTTCCTTATCAGTTCACTAGCTGGTATCAGTGAGATTCCAAAAAAATAACTAGTAGCAAATTTACCTGATTCTTTGATTCGATGATTCTTTCTATAATTGATTCATTAATTGATTTATTGATTGATTCATATATTGATTATATATTGGTGAGAAGGATCATTTTTTCCATAGATTTACAATTTAAATGACAAAGTGATATAACCATTTGTGATATATGAACTCCAAAGTGTGCAAACTGTGTGTGTTTAAACTACATTTTTATTTTATTTCATTTGTTTTGACATAAATAATTCTAAATAAAATACTGAGCATTTGTTAGTCTATTGTTTTGATTATAAGAACAGTTTTTGTGTGTATTTTAATAACTGTTAATTATATTTTAATTCATTATACAACTAACTCATTAATCTGTGTGCATGTGTGTGTGTGTGTGTTTGGGGGTGCTGGGGGTGGGGATGGTGGCTGACAGCAGGCATGCCGCAGGCTATTAGCCATGACACCATAGGAACAGCTTCTGAAAACAACATCAGGACAGCTGGTCCAAACAAGCTTCACGCTGAGGAAAATGGTGTGTGTGTGTGTGTGTGTGTGTACTGTATGTGTAGTATTTGTGTAGTGTCTGTGTCTTCAGGAGTTTCTTACATACAATGCATCTATGTTCAGCATGTATAGTTATTAACTTTTTTTTTGAATACCAGGTCCAAAGCCACATCCCCCTGAGGGCAGGAAATAGTAATTGTATCAAATGAAATGTAACATTAATTCCCTTTGCTTCATGATGGACAAGAAAAAAACGTGCATTATCTTAGATAATTCTGAGTTAAAATAATCTGGGAAAATGTTATATAATGACATAATCTGAGATAATATGGTGATATGAGATAAGATAGTCTGAGGTGATGTTACAATAAAGAGATAATCTGAGATAATGTTGTGATATGAGATGAAATTGTCTAAGATAATGTTATGATAATGAGATAATCTGAGATACGATAGTCAGAGATGATGCTATAATACGATAATGAGATGAGAATGAGTCTGAAAAAGAGTGGTGATGATAAATCTTATATGAGATCGTTATGATAATCTGAGATAAGATAGTTATGATTATGAGATGATGTAATTATTAAAGAATATTTTAGGGTTTAACAACACATCCAAAATGTGTTCAGATTTCTAGAAAGATCGTGTGTGTTTTTTTTCTCTTATGAGTTTCTGTTTCTATTAACTTGTTTCACAGCGACTCTACTTTTGTCCAAACAATCAGCTTTGAGTTTACATCACATTCTAAAATGAGTCAAGATGAAGCTCAATAATCACTATGTTTATACCACACGCATCCCGTACACTCCACACCTACAGTTTATTTTACCGCAAGCATCTGAGCGTTCCATCTGCTGCGTCTCATCCGCCTGCGAGGCAACAATTACACGATATCGATTTCACTGCAACTGCGTTCTCACAGGAAAACACGGAGAAACAGAATAGCAAATTATTTACAGATTAACGAGAGCCTCCTGAAACTACACCAAACCTCCTGGTGAGATACCTGGTGTATTTATCGCCTCTATCAGCATGGAACATATTCACAAGGATCGAAATATTGAAATGCAATTTGGTTATATTTCCGTTCACCTTTTATAGAGTTTTGTGGGGATGAGGCTAAATAGAAATAAAGCGATCAAGCTTAAATTAACATACAGAAAGGATAAAGTACAAAGATCATTCTGGAACTTTTTAACTCTATCTATAATATTACAGTAGATGCAACAACATTGCTAACATGAAAATCCTAGCATGCAGAAATGGCAAAAGTGCAATATATTTACCACAAATTCATTGGATGAGACAACAGTATTATTCAAAACAAAGTCTACTGAAAGACAAAGTTTCCGCTAACAGAAACAACTACAGAATATACAGAACACTATACTGTATGACTGAAAAGAACAAAACTGAAACTATATAAAACAGGAGACAAAACCAGAAGACAAAGACAGCACACCAAACAACAGGTATAAATAGGGAGGGTAATTAGCAAGTCAGGAGAAACATGTGTGCGGGGGCGGGGCGATAAGGATGGGGTGGGGCAAAAATGTCCAAAGCATCATGACAGACACGGACAATGACTAAGGTAGGCACAAAATACAGACAAAAGCACATGGGACAAGACATAAACAAACTCCTGCTTGAACGCCCCCTAGTGTTATCTCAGGGAATTGTCCAAGCCATCATGACAGAAACGGGACAATGATTAGAGCTGACAAAATGAAAATCAAAACACATGACTCAAAAAATACAAACAAATAGATAGAAAAATACCCTGCCACATCGCCCACTAGTGTTCTGGCGAGGTGATGTACAAGCAGTCCATAGAGGTTTTGACTCTGTAGCAAGAGGTCAAGAAAAAACCACTGGCTTATTCGTAAATATTGCGCGTATAGCACAATTTGAAATTATTTTTTATGTCGTTTTTTTTTGAGCTGACAGTGTAAACAGTCCCAAAAGTAAGAAGTCACATAATATCGTTTCTCATTTGAATGATGTTAGTTAGCACAGCTGTAGGGATTACATTACAGCATGAGTCTATCTCTATCTCTATCAAGCAGAGATGTGTTAATTGGTGAAGGTGTTCTTTCTTTCTTCTTCTTCTTCTTTTTTGTTTTTGTTTGTAACAATCATACACAAGTGCGATCGTATATTTTTTCTTCAATAAACCTGAACATTCCCCAAAGTCTTAAAACAAATTGAACTCTAGAAATCTAGCAAGAGTTCTATTTACAGTAATAGATATTATTGGTTGTATTTTATCTTATTTATTTTGTTGTATTCATTTCTTTGATGACAAATGTTCCAGAGATGCCAATCAACCTACCATGCATGTCTTTGGACTGGGGGAGGAAACCGGAGTACCCGGAGGAAACCCCCGAGGCACGGGGAGAAGATTGATGTTAATCTACAGAATTTTATTAGTTTTTTTGCATATATTATATTAGAATGAGATTGTATAAGTACCTAAATAAAATAAAAAAACTAAATAAAATATATTTAAATATATACAAAATATATTTATAGATTTATGTTCTGTAGCTTTTGAACCATTATAGATGTACAGCTCTACATTCAATTTGCCAGCACTGTGTGATTCTCCTTATATCTTCCATTGCTTCCTTCCCATTTCATCACACCAACATTCCTTCTTTCCCCCAGCAGTGGGCACTGGTGATGCACGGCTACACAGGGGAAGAGCACGGCGCATGGTAAGACGCCACGTGCCCGTTACAGATGACCTTGATAAAGCCAAGTGTGAAAGAGAAGCAGGCTGCAGGAGCCTGCGAGAGCAATGCGGCAACCGTACAAGCTATTGATTCAGGAGAGAGAGAGAGAGAAAGAGAGAGAGAGAGAGTTGTAGTCGTAGCATTACCACACCCCGAGACTGCATTTGTTAGATTGTGCTTGTGACACGTTCCTGTGTGCCCTGTTCATTTCGCTCTCTCATTTCTATCTATCTATCTATCTATCTATCTATCTATCTATCTATCTATCTATCTATCTATCTATCTATCTATCTTTATTTATGTATACTGTGTCTAACCAAAAACCGAGACTATTTTTGACTTCAAATCTTTTACCATGTCGTTAGTAACGAATTAGTACCTCGTTACTAACGACATGGTAAATGATTTGAAGACAAAATAGTCTCTGTTTTTGGTTATTGCAAACTTATTTTCACTAATATGAAATTATGTTAATAATGAAGTTGCAGTAACATGCTACGTGATGCTGTAATTAGTTAGCAAGACAGGTTGGTACATCAAAACAATAAGATGGTACGAACATGTAATTACATTTTGTCACGGGTTGGAGGTGGATGCAAATGCAGATGATTATAAAGTAGAAGAACAAAAAGAAACAAACACTGGGAAGGAACTCAAAAAAAAAAAAAACTAGGACAATCAAGGGCTAGGTTAATACTAGGCTTGGGAAGCTTAAATATGTAAACACGAGGTATAAAAGTAACTGTAATCTAACACACTCAGGAATAAATACTAGCATATAGCATCAAATGCTCCAACTAATTATGGATGCAGCAGAACAGGCGGTGTGAGAGCAGGATGTGGCAGAGCACAGCATCCTCCTCAAGTTTAACCAACTCCTGCTTGAGATGCTCAGCAACTAGGCCAAGTAGGAAAGATGGGTTGAGGAGAGGGCACGAGCCCAAAACAGACAGAATGATCTCTCAGTCAAACCCCTCATGTCCTACTCAGAAGATCACCTGCTGAAGATATCACTCTGAAGATATCACTGCTGAAGATATCACCCCTGGAACCTCAGAGGATGTCGGTCTACCCCCTTTGCTCCATGGACGATGTTGTTCTGCCCTGTTGCTTTGCAAAGGATGTGGGCCTGCCCGTGTACCCGGTGGAGGATAAAGCTATGCCCCCTTGTTCAGTGGAGGATAACGCTCTGCCCCCTTGCTCAGTGTCGCTATGCCCTCCTGAATGGCTGATCCCCCCCCATCCCCATTCTGCTCTGCCTTGGATGCCTTGTTCAGCTTTCCTGCTTGGCAAAGGATGTCTCTGTGCCTCCACTCTTTGGTCTCGCCGTGGACACCACACTACTAGCAGCTACGGGCCCTCTAAAGTTTGGGAACATCAAGAATCATGCCTTAAGAGGTCGTGAGGGTCAGGCAATATCAGGGCCAGCAGAGATAATCCCTCCCCTACCAGTCCACCAGAGGGCATTCTCTCTCATTTTTTGAATGTCTTTTCTTGTCTGCTTCATTTCCTCTTTTGATTATTAGTCCTATTAGTCAGCCTATTTAAGTTCTGTGTTTTCCCTTTTATGTTGTCTCTCACACCTCTACGCTTGACGTAGTGTGATATCAAAGTATTACATAAAGAAAAAAAGATGTTTTGTGGTGTTAACTTTAGAACTGGCTTCAGCTAGAGTGAAATATATTCAGACTCTTTAGTTTTTTTAACCATCTGCCTTGTTATTGTTGTTGTTATTTTTTTAGTGGCCAACGAATGCAAATTAAAGAACTACTTATACATTTTATGAAGAGTAAACTTCTCTGTCCTGAAGATGTTCAAGTGCAGCTTGACCTCTGACACTGGAGACTTCTTCCATGAACCTTGCAGTATGAAAAATGTTTATTATTAAAAGAGCATCTGTTGCACATGTACAGACTTGTAAATATAGCTTCATGAAGACTTTTTAATGAATTTTTTTTCACAAGCACAAACACACAAAAAGGGTTAAAAAATTTCAATGGTCTATAAGGAAATCAGCTTTTTTGCACATGCTAATAATGTTTGCCTCATGTTTCAATCATAAGACTATTAGACATTTCTATGATACTAAAATGCAATAGGGGGCACGGTGGCTTAGTGGTTAGCACGTTCGCCTCACACCTCCAGGGTTGGGGGTTCGATTCCCGCCTCTGCCTTGTGTGTGTGGAGTTTGCATGTTCTCCCCGTGCCTCGGGGGTTTCCTCCGGGTACTCCGGTTTCCTCCCCCGGTCCAAAGACATGCATGGTAGGTTGATTGGCATCTCTGGAAAATTGTCTGTAGTGTGTGTGAGTGCGTGAGTGAATGAGAGTGTGTGTGTGCCCTGCGATGGGTTGACACTCCGTCCAGGGTGTATCCTGCCTTGATGCCCGATGACGCCTGAGATAGGCACAGGCTCCCTGTGACCTGAGGTAGCTCAGATAAGTGGTAGAAAATGAGTGAGTGAGTGAGTAAAATGCAATAATACACACTGCGTTATAGCTCTTATTTCTCTTATAGAAAATGCATCAACACATTCTGCTCAATCAGAATTCAGAAAGATTCTGTTTTTCTCTTAAAGGTGCATTTTTCATGCTACATATTTCTCATTGCAGATTAGTGTTAACGTCACGATCTGTCACACAGCTCACTTTGTAAATGTCCTATTTACTTTTTTCTCCCTCTGCATTGCCTCATTCGTATTCCTCGTGTGAAACTCAGGATGGCGTATGGTCCAGTTCTCTGCTTACAGATTAGGGCTAGAATTGGACTGTCAATGCTAATCAACAATCATTTGCAGTCTAGTGTTTTTCTTAATGTGCCCCTTCACCTTGCTACAAAAGCAGCTGTTAGCGAAGAAACGTGAGCTGAACTGTAACTAGCATAGCGAGCGAACGCAGGATGGACTGACGGCTGTCCCCATGGTGGACGCTCATCAATCGAATCGTAAAAACTAACTGTGTCGTTATTACATTGTGGCTTCTTGATAATGAAAATAAACAACTGATACTAATATGTTGACAAAAGAAGGATGCTAATGCTAACTATGCTAATACAAAAACATTTAGGACTGGGAGCCAATCAAAAACAAGAATGTGGGTTTTGTTTTAAAAAGGTATTTTAAAAAAGAAGATGCTTGTTCTTAAGTGAAATGAATTTGTTGTTTGTAAATTGTTGACAAAATGGTAGAAGGATCGTTTTTTTTTTTGTTTCTGCTACGATGTTAACAATGTTTTTTTCTTCAGGTACATCTGAAAGAGGAAAAAGCTATTATTTATTATTTATACAGATTTTTTTTCGCATTTTTAAATTATTTTAATATCAAAAATGTAACAATTTATAATGTTGTTCATTTGTCATTAAATTGCACCTTTATTTATCTCAGAACTCAAAGCTAATACTGAGGTTGTCCTTTTGCTTGTTGTGTTTGTGTTTTTAAAACTCCTATACAAAGGCCATGTGACGCATTTTGTCAGGAATCCAAAAACCTCTTTGCATCATGCTAATTAGCAGTTTCATTAATAAAAAAAGGTATAAAAATACCTGAAAGTGTCTAATTTTCTGTTATTAAAGTTAACATGGCTAAATGTTTTTGATAGAAACAAGTTTTTATTAACAACTGCTAGTAACGCTCACCATGTTCATGTTCACTTCCAAGCATCACAATCTTAGCAACTGATATCAAGCTAACACACTATAATACAAACTGCTCTAAAACTTTTCTCTAAAGATCATCTAAACATTTCTGTCAGAATTCCTGAAAGAATTGATGATGAAAAATTTTAGCATGTGCTAGCATATATCACAGAACCAACACTAATATTAAAACATAAATTCTAGATTATTCTTGATTCTTGAAGCAAATGTTTTGGTGCTTAGCAATCATTGCCTTGATTAAAAGATATAATTGAAACACTGGAGCTTTTCTTGTCATATTTTAATCAGGATTTGGTGCTAATTTGTGGAGATATTCAGCATGTGCTAGCAACGTAGACATCACATCATTACTAAAGAACTAAAAGATCCTTCTGAACTAATATACGTTGTTTTAGTGTTGAAACTGACAGAGTTTGTGTGAGAACTTAAAACCTTGTGCTAATTGATGCATATTAGCATTTTAACCTGGGCTACATCTGTGTGATGAAGAGCTACAATAAATGCTACATCAGCATCAATGTATGTTCACACTATTACTGTCTGTCTAGCAATTTTTTTAGTTCTGATAACAAGAAAATGACTGATAACCTAGCTAAGCAGATAAAAATTTTACTAGCAGTCTATATCTCCTGAAGCTAACTAACTAAAAACATCAGTGTGAAAACTGACTGTTATTTACAGTACTTCGCATGAGCTTTGTACTGCCTTCATATTAGCAAGTTAGCTATTAGATTAGCAAAGTGAGTTAGCTGTGCTAACTAGGTACAGTATGACTGGTTCATCTTTACTTCCGTCCAAGTACTTTTTTTTCTTTGTAATGTCCCTATACATATTTATGAAGTTGTTTTTAATGTCAAGATTAGATGAAACCGCAGTTCAGTATGTCACTGTGAACGAGACACTGATGGAACTTTGTAGAGTACAAAGAACTCATCTCCAATCATTTAGATTTGTCTGTAAACTTTGCTAATATGCATAAATCTTGATTTCAAACTTTGCTTCTTGAATTAACATGTAAAATTGCCAGCTGTGAAGGTTGTGTGCCTGTTTCTGTGAGTATTACTGAAGGAATTAGTGATTAGCATGTGCCTGCATTTTGGTAGACCTTGTTGGTCCTTGGATTTGAGATCATAACCTTCTGCTCCATGGTTCAAAGCCTTGACCACTATGCTAACACGTCTCACTTTAAAGGAAGGTTGCCTTACATAAAATCTATTGTTAAAAGAGAAAAAAACCCCAAATGATAAAGTTTGACTCATGAGAACTCCTCCACCAGCTTTAGCTTTTTATTACTTCTGCTTTTTATCACTCCAGGTTCTGACTCTCTTTGGAACAGAATAAAAAAACACAACGTGACTTTAATTGTAGCGAAAGGAAGCTGCGAGTCGATCGCACGGTCTCCACATCCAGCAAGACATTACAGCTAATTAACTCTCTAGACGTCGAGCCAATAGTCCCTTTTGAAATTATACCGATCAGCAGGGGCAAACACATTTAAATAATCACTTTCACAGTTAAACATAAAAAAAACCTAGTGAAATAATTTCAATTTCAGGTCGCGTACGAAAAAACAGCACCAAGATTCAGAAAAAAAATCAATCCTTTAAATTCTTCACTTTCTCGTCTGATCTTATTCCTGCTTATAATCCAAAATAAATTTTATAAAGCATTTCTATTCATTGTGTATTTAAAACTAGCTGAAAAGTAGAACCTTCACCAAGTCCAGGTAATGTGTACAGCTCAGATGCTGCTGTAAATAGGTCCATAAATTAATTTCTTTTTATATTTAAAGAAAAAAATGAAGAAATAAATTATTTATTGAATCAGTTAAACTAATTGCATAATTAAACTCATAATAAAATATTGTAATTAATTTCTTGGGAATAAATAAATAAAGCATTGGATTATAATCTGGTGTTTGGATAAGAAACATATTAGGTAAAACCAGGGAAAACTAAATACATTAAATAGAACATTTTTAAATTCAATTAGAATTTTAATTTAGAAAATTATTTCTCAATAATGATTAATTAAGAATTATTAATAATGAATTATTTAGTTAAATGTATATTTTAGTAAGAGCTGGCACATAAATAAACAAGCAATTTATATATCGATAAATCAGTGAATAAATGACTTCGTAGTCCTGTCCATTAGCATAACTAAATCAGATTCAAGTTTTTACTGTTTTCTTAGATCTGTTTTTAAAATATTCACTAAACGTAAACATGCTTATAAAATCTTTAACGCTGATTGTGACTGTGAAAAAAATCGAAGCCTCAGGAGCAACAACCTGATCTAATTTTGCTGCAGATGAGTAGCTCTGAATCACTCAGTGTAGAGTCATTTTTTTCCCTTGTTCACATGAGTCTTGTTCACACCGAGGGTCTAGCTCAAGTCATGCTCAAGGTCTCAATGCTCAATACTTCTTGTTTGGATTTGCTCTTATTCACTCTTTGCTTGTGTTTGCCCTGATAAGCTCTGTCTATTTTCTTCCAATATAATAGGATGTGCTATTCTAGCTTATTGTACAACTTTTTTAAGTAAAATTCCTACAAATATTTTATAATGCTTTCATACGGAGAAATCAAAAACAGGACAGTCTTACAGAGGATAAAAACGAGATTAGTTAACGTTATAAAACTATTAATTCTAGCTGTTTTTATGTAGCTACTCTATACTTAGAATTAGCAAATGAATTTCAGGCTAGCAGGATGTGCTGTGTTAGCTTATCTTACAACTTTGTTTACCGATTTCTTATGATCACTAAAATTCCTATGACATTTAGATGAAAACAGATCAATGCATGACATCTGCAAGCTGTTTGTTTTCAATATTTTGGGGATAAAGTTTTCCTCAGCAATCCTGCTAACATCAGACATTTTTAGCATGTAATAAAAAGAGCCACTTTTCAAATGGTAATACAAATCCAAAACATATAATATCAAGGAAATGAAAGATTTATTACACCACAAACACACAGACACACTCACAAACACAGACACAAACACACATAAACATACATACAAATACACATACAGTACATACATACATGCACACACATACACACACACACACACATTCATACATGCACGCACACCCAAACACACATACATACACACAAATACACACACACACGATAGTTTAGTAATTAAGGGTTTGGAATAATGGTCTCATTATTCACTCATTAATCTTTTTTATTTTTAATTTATTTTTAATTTAATTAATTATTGAATTCATTTTTAATTAATTTACCACAGTTCTGTCAGTTTCTGGTTTTTGATTGGTGGATTAATTTCCTAGAACATCTCATTCTCTTTCTACTTTGGAATGCAACTTCTGTTCCTGTGTACTCATGCATGTGTGTGTGTGTGTGTGTGTGTGTGTGTGTGTGTGTGTGTGTGAGTGTGAGAGAGAGAGAGAGAGAGAGAGAGAGAGAGAGAGATGAGCCTGGTCCTGTCTGATAAAACACATGTGGAGCAGCCATGAGCGTTCGAGAGCCTGTGAATCTGCCACTGCGAATCGACTCTGTGTTGCCATGGCAACCACTGTCTCTCCCTTCACTTGGGTTTGTGTGTGTGTGTGTAGTGTGTTGAAGAGTGTGCGATGCTTCAGGAGACACCGAGCACTGCTGTGACCTCATGTGGCTATAGGAAGAAGTGTGTGTGTGTGTGTGTGTGTGTGTGTGTGTGTGTGTGTACTAATACTTTATGTAAATCGAAAGAAAAAATAATTAATAATTACTCATACCACATTTTAGTCTATCTGAGCATGAATCGAGAAATCAGCATCGTGGTCATGTGACTCTTTTAACCAATCACAGATCATCGATTAAAATAATCACTGAAACGTTTCAGAGCGAAAACGTTAAAACACTAAAAACACACGTGTGATATGATATATGTTATATTTCACTTGTTTATTAGCAAATAAACCACTCTTTAAACTATAAAAGCTGAACATCTATAAATATGTATACACTTGTGAAATATGCAAATGAGGTTGCAGATCATTACATATGTGCTAATTTAAATATTTAAACATTATTTGCTACGTTTCAGACATTTTTTTATTTAATTTTTTTTTCTAAATGATATTTTTATTTCATTTTCAAGACAAACACACATATACACACACACACACACACACACACACACACACACACACGCACACACACGCACACACACACAAACAGAATATATATAGAGTCCAGACCTGAATCCAACTAAATAATCATCAGTGGTTTGACCTGCATGAGGCTGTGACCAGGAGATCTGATGGATCTGGAATCTTGCCAGGTGAAGATGTTCCACACTAATTGACTCTTCCATAAAAAACACTGAGTAGTGGAAACAAATCCAAAGCTGCTTCAACAGAGCTGTAGTTCAGGGGTGTGCATACTTACGCAGTTAGGTTATTGTATTGTCTTTTATATTTACCTAAAATTTGTCTGATTGTTTTTTTGCTTAATTTTTTCTTTTGTAATTACAATTTATTTATTTATTTATTTATTTACTTACTTATTTATATCACAAAAACCTAATGGGGTGTGTAAACTTTTTATCAAGTTGGGGGAACCATTAACCTTGTCTAATATATCAAATATTAGCTGAAATTGTTATTTATTAGTTGCTAAATAATAATAATAATAATAATAATAATAATAATAATAATTATTATTATTATTATTAAAGTTACACAATAATGCACACTATGTTTATTATCAATAATGTATATAAAAGTATAGTATAGAAATATAACAGTAAAATATATGCTATATATATATATATTCTTTTGTAATTTATTTTAATTGTCTTTATGTTATTGAATCGATGGATGATTTGTTTTCCCTCCATTTTTCTTCATTTCTTTTTTTTAACAGTACACCTGGGTTGACTCCTACACAACATATGTACATTTATTTATTTATTTATTTATTTATTTATTTATTTATTTGTTCTTTTTATATTATTTATTCACCAAAGAAGGGGGATATATTAATTATTTAAAAGATCCATTAAAAATTATCTTCCTAAGCATAAACAAATTTTTTTTTTTTTTTACAAACAAATTTTTTTAATGCCTGTTTCTGTCACACAGAGTGATGGTTTCATGTCCTGAGTCTGGGCACATCATTTTAAATGACAATAGTAAGTGTTAAAAATTCTGCCTGTCCTTCTGTCCTTGGGCAGGCTTTATCTCTGGAGCTCTCTGTTAATGCGTGGCATGTTGGGGAGGTGGCAGTATGGTGGCCAGAGTTCACCCTCCTGAGATGAGGACATCTGCAGGTAAATAAATAGACTACACTCTAGGTGCACACACACACACAGAAAGAGAGAGAGAGAGAGAGAGAGAGAGAGAGAGAGAGAGAGATTTCACCTTAATATTTTTACATTAACAATCATTAATCATTACAATGATGCAAATAAGGTACAGAAAGGTATTTAAATTTTGGTTTAACCCCTAAGTGTATGTGTGTGTGTGTGTGTGTGTGTGTGTGTGTGTGTGTGTGTGTGTGTGTGTGTGTGTGTTACATAAACTGCATTGAATGACTAACCATTTCCAACAACAACAATAACAATATCCAATTCAATATCTAATATTGATACCTTGCATTATTTATTATATATATATATATATTTATATATATATATATATATATATATACATATTGCTTTTAAAATTATTATAAAGTATTCTGTAAAATATTGTTAGAAGAAATTAAATAAAAATACTGTAAAACTACATGGCTAAAGACCTACAGTACTTAAATAAAAGCTTACTTACTACTTAAAAATGTAGTACTTTTTGGACACACACACGCATTACACAAACATGACAACAGGAAATCAGACTGGAAAAATGTGTATTATTTGACTTGATTTGAAATTAGATTTAAATTTAACATTTTTTTTTTCATTTTCATTATGCACATTCCTATATTTCAGATTGTACATTTAGCTCGTACAGCTGTTTTAACGAGCCCTTGCTCGCACCTCATCCCTCAGCGACGGCAGCCGCATTTGCATGTGTTTAACACACAACCCTATAATCTCTCTAACATGTTACTAAACATCTGTTGTCCTGCTGGGTTTTGCCATGTCGTACATTTGGACTGTCGGCCACCTGTTACATGCAAATGTAGATGACAAATTAATCACCACGACTCTGGCGCTGTCACACCCCATCACTGCCTTGTGCACGTGCTGCTCTCACTACAACTACAATGAGATCAATTACCTTGAGACCATGAGATGAAAAGTACTGTTTTAAAAACACACACTCACTCAGTACAATTCTAGGTAACATTTCTTTAGTATACACGAAATGAATAAAAAGTTTTACAACAAAGTGGTGAACACAGTGGTGTCCAAAAAAGAAAATGATCACAATTTTCTACTTACATAAATTATATGTAATGTATAATTATTTACAAAATGTCAAACAAACTGAGAGGATCGAAAAATTTTAAACAACTGAGAGAAAAATTATTAACAAATAAATCTCACGGTCAAATTACTGAAAGTCAAAGCGGAGCAATGATAGCAATCTTAACACAAAGTAATTTAAAACAAAGGTCCTTCCAAACAAAAACTCTAAACTTGAACGGCTGTAAACACGTGCTGTGTTGAGTAGAGCCTCTGCAGGAAGTGATGAATGAATGAATAAATTTGGTGTATACAAGCCTTTACTTATCACCACATCTACATTACAGCACAGTGACATTCCTTCTTCACATATCCCAACTGAGGAGGTTGGAGTCAGAGTCAACCCCTCTGAAGCAGACAGGGTTAATAAAGGTCTTGCTCAGGGGGCTCAACAGTGGCAGCTCAGCAGTGCTGGGGCTTAAACACTGTTACTCCAATCAACAACACAGTGCATTAACCACTTGAACCAATTCTGCCACAAAAAGCAAGCAATTGGTTTTTAAAGGGTTCCTGAGTTTACTGCACCAATCAGGACAATCAATAATAAAGCTAAAATAATAAATGTATAAAATAATAAATATTATTACATTATTATATTAATATATGATAGAAAATTAATAATACACATTAATTTGTCGTTATTTAGTTTTTTTTTTTTTTTTTTTAAATTGTTATTATTTCACCGTTGCTTGTGAATGTTCACTATTTAATCCCCCAACACATTTACATTTACATTTACATTTACAGCATTTAGCAGACGCCCTTATCCAGAGCGACTTACATTTTATCTCATTTTTACACAACTGAGCAATTGAGGGTTAAGGGCCTTGCTCAGGGGCCCAGCAGTGGCAGATTGGTGGACGTAGGAATCGAACTCACAACCTTCCGATTGGTAGCCCAACACCTTAACCAACAGCCCAACAGTGGTAGCCCAACAGGCTACCACATCCCACACATGACTTATATGTGTAAAACAAATCGTAAAAAACAGAACACCTCAGTTCTTATCGCTGCTTTAATTATTCTGGAAGTAAATACATTTATAAAATATATAATAACATTTTATTACATATATTACAAGAATAAGATAAACATTAGCCTCACTGTTAACAGTTAACATAAGACAAAGTGGGATTTCAACTGTTTCACATGTCACCTCAAGTGTTCATTTATATAGTCAAATGAAAGACAAGTCATTTCCAAAGTGCTGTAAATAAAAAAATAAAACATTTTTTTTTGCATGTTTGTCACACTTTAATGTTTCAAATCATCAAACAAATTTAAATATTAATCAAATATAACACAAGTAAACACAACATGCAGTTTTTCAATGAAGGTTTTTATTATTAAGGGAAAATAAAATCCAAACCCACATGGCCCTGTGTGAAAAAGTGTTTGCCCCCTGTTAAAACATAACTGTGGTTTATCACACCTGATGTCAGGGACACAGGGATAAAAACAGACCCGATTGCAGGATAGCATAAAAATAAACAGGATTTATTAAACAAAAACATGAAACACAGACGCAGACAATACCAGACCAGACCAGACCAGACATAAGATGACATCAGAAGACAACATACAACAGAAGACAAGGATTCGATTAAATAGAAAGGATGATGAAGACATGAGGAACAGGTGTGCAGAGGGGGAGGAGTAAACAAAGGCGGGGCTGACACGTGACAAGGAACATAAACAAGAGCACGTGGCCAAAGTCCGGGCTGAGTCCTGACACCTGAGTTCAATTTCTCTAGCCAAACCTGTCACACTCTTACTGTCACACCTGTTCACAATCAAGAAATCACTTAAATAAGACCTGAATGACAAAGTGATATCAATATCAAAAGCTACACATCATGCCAAGATCCAAAGAAATTCATGAACAAATGAGAAAGAACGTAATTGAGATCTATAAGTCTGGAAAAGGTTATAAAGCTTTTTATAAAGCATTTCTAAAGCTTTGGGACTCCAGCGAACCACAGTGAGAGCCATTATCCACAAATGGCGAAAACATGGAACAGAGGTGAACCTTCCCAGGAGTGGCCGGCTGACCAAAAGTCACAGAAGACCCCACAACAACATCCAAGGAACTACAGGCCTCACTTGCCTCAGTTAAGGTCAGTGTTCATGACTCCACCATAAGAAAGAGACTGGGCAAAAAATGGCCTGCATGGCAGAGTTCCAAGAGTTTTGCTGAGCAAAAAGAACATAAAGGCTCGTCTCAGATTTGATGATCCCCAAGACTTTTGGGAAAATACTCTGTGGACTGATGAGACAAAAGTTGAACTTTTTGAAAGGTGTGTGTCCCATTACATCTGGCATAAAATTAACACCACATTTCAGAAAAAGAACATCATACTGTTCAAAATGAAGACTTTGGAGTGGCCTAGTCAAAGTCCTGACCCGAATCCTATTGAGATGCTGCTCGAAAACCCTCCAATTACAACAACTCTGCAAAGCTGAGAGTGGACCAAAATTCCTCCACAGCGCTGTAACAGACTCATTGCAAGTTATTGCAAAAGCTTGATTGCAGTTCTTGCTGCTAAAGATGGCTCAAGCAGTTATTAGATTTAGGGGCAAGCAATTTTTCACACAGGGCCATGTAGGTTTGGATTTTGTTTTCCCTTAATAATAAAAACCTTCATTTAATAACTGAATGTTGTGTTTACTTGCTATCTTTGACTAATATTTAAATTTGTTTGATGATCTGAAACATTAAAGTGTGACAAACATGCAAAAAAAAAAAATCAGTAGTGTGTAGATCTGCAATATTATAACTAGATTTGTAAAGTTCGTCGCGACAAACTTTGATGTTGACTTTGACTAGGCAAGGATTCGCAAAGGCCAGTGCTTTTTGGAGGCGAGTGGACATAAGGGACAGTGTTACTTTTGGAGGCAAGTGGACAGAAAGATAGGGTGCCAAAACATTTGGAGGCAAGTGGAGACGAGCATGTGACGTCATCTGAATACTCCTGAGGAAATTCCCCTCATTGGGTTGATATGTCACATGTTCATGTTGTGCTAATTTTTGATTTTCACATGGCATCACCTGACGTCACGTGACGTCATCAGAATACACGTGAGGAAGTTCCCCTCATTGTTCTGAGTGTTTTGATATGTCACATGTCCATGTTGTAAAAAGTTTTTTGATTTTGTATATTTTGGGGGCGAAGCTGTGGCACAACCTGAAAGCCAGTCGTTACACCAATTTAAAAGTTTGTTCAGAGTATCACCCTAAAGGAGCTGGCCGAGTTTGGTGTAGATAGTTCGAAAGCTTGCCGAGTTATAAACCTCCAAAGTTTATAATGGGAGTCTATAGGAAAAAAGGCCAATTTGAGACCCGGTACCTGAAGTACCGGTACTCGGATCTCTTAGAAAAGTAACAGCAACAAACGTCAGACCAGGGTCTACAACATATCCGAATTTGGTGCATGTGGCTCGAAAGCCCTAGGCCGCATTAAATTTTATACATTTTTGTCTAAGCTTAAATAGGAAAACAGAATGTTGGCTTCTACAAAGCTACATAATAACTAATATTTCAGCCCTTTTTTTCATGATTAACCCCTTTTTATTAAAACACAACTCAAAAAAGTAGTTTTACCACAGGGAATGTGAAATATTCTCATTTTTAATTAAGTTTTATGAAAATTCACCTGATAGGCTACAGGATGTAAAAAAAAATACAGCCTGCTGCTTGAAAGAAATTAAAATTGTTTCATTCTATAGTCAGTAAAATTAAAAGAGCTACCGATATTTATTTCTTGAAGTCATGTTTTTTATATTGTAAATCATTTTATAATCAGAATTTTAAGAAACGACTATTTTGTTATTTATAAATTTGTTATACGAAAATGCCTTGCTTGAATAAAACGATCAGCTTATTTTTAAATGGGTTTAAAACACTGCATTGAAATAGGAAAGATTCATGAGGATTTTAAGTAGTACGTAAATATATTGTCGCTGTCGGGCAGAAACCTCGTATGTCCAAATTTGGTCAATTTCATATTTTTTCACATATCGATGCTATTGGTCAGTCCCCACGTGGGTCTGTTATTTTTACAAGTTATTAACCAATCTAAAGTCTTGAAAATAGCTTGAGCGCAAATCTCATAACTCCATTGGACACTTCAACTGTCCACCTCTTCCTCACTCTGCGGGAGAGCTTCGCGGCATATTTCTCCTCAAGAAGAGTCGCAACGAATCAACACGTCTTCTGAGGTAAATGTCTTCAAAACACTGGGCTCAAAGAAAAAAATCTTGACCCCCGCTAGTTCTGGTGCTCGTCTGAGGACAGGAATTTAGCGCAAGACAATCCACTGCAACGCGGACTAAACCCTGTGCACTGCAGATAAGGTACGCCGTTTTTTAATTTCCTGAAAAATAACGGTTTTGGAGATATGAGGATTCCGCCTGACAGCGACGATATGAATAAATTAATAAGTTAATACATGAATAAATAACGTTTTATGTGCCAGAGGCAGTCAGGTGTGTTTCCTGAGGAAGTTATTACATAACATATAAAACTGAACACCATGCACCTACCGACTCAGTTAGCGAGCTTTAGAGCTAAGAAGAACTTATTAATTTGTTTTTCCGCTAATTGAAACGCCACGTTTCTCTTTCCATTTCACTTCCTAACAATAGTCTGAGACGAGGCTGCGTTACCGTCGAGCTGTTCTGCGTGAAATTAAACTTCTAATTCCTCCGATAGCAGGAAGTACGATTAGAGCTGTAATTCTTCCAGCTCGTCCACGCTAATGGAGCTGTCACCCACGCCGGCGAAGAAAAGAACTTTGTCACTAGGTTTTTTTTTTCACCCTGAAAGGGTATTTTTCCTCTCATTTCTTTTCAGCTTGGTGTGAAAGAGGTGGCGAGGCTGTGAGAAGGAATCATAAATGCGCAGAGTGCTAAAAGGTAAGTAAAAAAATTAGAAAAGAAAAATGTCTGTTTTTCACAGAGAAATAAAATCAACTAAAACTAGATCAATTTAAAATATATTGAATTAATAAGAGTGAAGAAGGAAGAGATCGAGGTCTCAGGGAACAAACACATCCTCTTCATATCATATCAGTATTTCAGTACAAGTACCCTTATCATCATCAGTGCCAGCACTGGTATCAGTAACAGTACTAAACTCACTATTGACATCAATATCACTACCAGTACCAGTACCAGCACCAGACTCAGTACCAGTACCCATACTAGTACCAGTATCTGTACCAGTGTCACAACTATATTCACTTATTAGTACCAGTACCAGTTATAGTATTAGTATCAGTACCAGTACCAGTCTTACAATCATAACTAAGAATCAGTACCATTATCAGTAGTAATATCAATATCAGTACCAGAACTAGTAAAAATTAGTACCAACATCAATATTAGTGTCAATATCAGTTTTTGCATCAGTACAGAGTCTAATTATTAATATTAGTATCAAAGTCAGTACCAACAGCAGTCTCAGTTTCAGTCTAAGTCTTCTAAGTAAGTTTCAGTGTCAGTCTAAGTCTAAGACTAAGTTTTAGTCTCAGAGTCAGTTTCAGTATCTGTATGAGTCTCGGTATCAGTATCAGTATCAGCAAATTCTCAGTATCAGTATCAGTCTATGTATCAGTAACATTTTCAGTCTCAGTAACAGTCCTAGTCTCAGTATCAGTATCAGTCTATGTTGAAAAGTTTACATATAAAGAGATTTAACTGGTTTTGTTTTATTTTAAGCTTAAGTGTAATTGTCATTAATATTTTATGTTTTATTCTATTTACAGTGTAATTTTCATATTGCGATTTTGTGAATGACTGAAAGTTCTTCCATATGAAATAAATGAAGCCAATATTAAACTGAAATTAAACAACAAAATAAAAGTTTTATATTCTTGTTAAAAGATTTTTTTGACACTAGTAAAGAACTTTTTTCTTCTCCTCTATTCTGTAGGTAAAAACAACAGAAAAAATAGTATGTGTGTGTAATTTAAGTAATAAAAAATTATTCAAACAGCTCAGTTATATGTTTAGATTAAGACTCAGCTTGACTTTAAACTTGCTTTGTGCCAGAAAAAATATGTTGAATTTCCATTTTCTCAAAAGCAAATCCAAAAAAAAAAAAAAACTGCATTAAAGAAGACAGATGTATGAAATGCACATAAGCTGCAGATATCAAACTGTGTGTGTGTTTTCCATCTGTTTTTGATTGCAGCAAAGAAATAGTTTAAGGAAGCAACAGAACAGGTGGTTGTCAGCTGGTTTGGGGTGAGATGAAGGACAACTCAATTCAAACCGTTGATTAAAAAGCACGCTGATTATTTTCCCACGGCCGTGTCCAACACCACACGCAGTGTTTTATTCCGAGTGTAATACATAAAATTACCACACCGCTCTGTACAGTGTAATGTATTTGACATAAGGTCAGAGGAGGTGAGCGAATAAAGTGCTCCTCTATTTCCTCTGTGTGATCCATCTGAACTTTGACCCAGCAGGATAGCATCACAGCTGGAGAATGCATCGCCGTGCCAACCAAACTAATTTTTTTTAGCAACTCTGGGGTTAAAGGTTAAATAGAGAAAAACTGTCTTGTGTTGGGGTGAAAGGGCGGTGTTTACAAGCAATACCTCTGGGGCTATGTATACTAGGGAAATGTTGGTGTATATTAGAATTAATCCCCACACACACACACACACACACACACACACACACACAAATACATATCTGTACAACAAGTCCATAAGTGAGCCATGCATGAAGGATTAATTTGTCACTACTTAATCCAGACTTAATCAGAAAGCTTAGCTTTAAGCAGGTTAAGCAGGTCACGGGTTCCACAAAGACAGGGTTATGGAATAATAATTGTAGTAATAACAGGCACTAACAACAACCAAATAGAAGTAGAATACAGAAATAAACAGAGAGAGAGAGAGAGAGAGAGAGAGAGAGAGAGAGAGAGAGAGACAAAGACTGTCAGGGTGGGCCAGAAGGGAGGACTCATGCAGGACGCAGATGTAAATAATAAAAGTCTTTAATGAGCTTGACAAAATAATCAGGCAAGGCAGGCAAACACTCAGCGTAAAGACCAGCCTCTAATCCAGTACACAGGCAGGCAAAGAATACAGGGCAGGAAAAAACACAGAGTGAAAAAAAGTCCAATAATCCAGTACTCAGGCAGGCAGGGTAATGCAGGGCAGGCACAAACACCGAAACCAGAAACAAACAGAGTCAAACCAGGCAGGGAAGTACAGGAACAAGGCGGGATGAAATCACAGTGGACAAGGCAAACTGAGAAGACCATCTGGCAAGGAACCATGTGAAAGCAGCGTCCTTATATGGTGCCTAACACCTAAAATGGATGCACCTTGGAGATGGGAAAAGGCCCAACAAAGCATGGGGCAAGTTTCCTGCAGGTAACCTTAAGCTGCAGGTCTCTGGTGGATAGCTAGACCATCTGACTGACAAGATATGAAGGTGCCGGATGGTGCTTGCGATTGGCCTTCCGGGCGTAGCTCCTAGAAGCCCTGAGCAGGACTGCATGAGCTTTTTTCCAGACCCATCGGCAACGCTTGACCAGGGCAAGGGCAGAGGCAACCAAGGCCTCCATTTCCTGGTTTTAAAACAGTGGAGGCTGGTGGTTGTGGGCGTATTCCACCAACACAAGGTTGAAGGACCAGGACGTAGGTTCTTTGGAAGACAGGATGCAAAGTCCTTTTCCTACTGTAGTTCCTGTTTTAGTTCGGTCTGTCTGTCAGACTGAGGATGACAGGCCGATGGTGACCCCCAGGAGCTGGCAAAACTCTCTCCAGAAGTTAGAGTTGAACTGAGGACCTCAATCAGACACAATGTTGCATGGGATGCCATGCAGGCAAAAGACTTGCTGGAGCATGAGCAGGGCTGTTTCCTTGGCTGAAAAACGTTTGGGCAAAGCAATGAAATGGGCTATCTTGGAGAATCGATCCACCACAGAGAGGATGGTGGTGAACCCAGCCGAGACCAGGGCCGCATGGGAACAGGGGGAGGATGGAGCAAGCCGGCTGAAGGGGCCCAGGGTGTCTTATGCTGAGCACAGACAGGACATGCCACCACGAACACCCGGACATCCTTCTTTATCTAAGGATATCCTCCTGCTCAGTAACAAAAACTGTAACATCATCTTCATACACAACAGCGGTATAGGGAAGCCTTTTAACTCCTTTTTTAATTTACTCAACAAAGTTTCTATCACTAGACTATAGAGTTGCCCTGAGAGTGGACACCCTTGTCGAATGCCTCTTCTAACTGGTACCGGACAACTCAAGTCTAGTATTTCTATTTTTACAATTAAAACTCTACCTTTATCCACCTCCACAATGAACAAAATTTTTAAGTCTAACCCCTTCACTCCAAGGAGTACACCTATTCATATCCTGTCTGAGAAAAAGCTGCTAAATCTGAGAAGTCAGAAAAAGCTTTGTCATTATTATTCATATCATCATTAGCTATTTCCTTTGTTTGTCCTTCTACTTCTAAAACCACAGCCTGTCCATTAGTCAGCTCAAATCCATTCACTGCTCTCCTTGTTCACAATCTCAGAACTATCCACAGCCCTGATACCTGTATACCTACATTCCCATCCTCTTATCTGAAAAACCTTCAGTAACGTTCACATTCTCTGTGCCTTTAGGAGTCTTTTTATTGTTTACACATTGTTAAACTGACTTTCTATATTTGGATATCTTTCTTTTTTACAACATTCTTTATTTTTTCTTTTGGAGTTTTAGTTGGGACTGCTTCACCTTCTGCTACATGCTTAATACCACCACACTCAAAACAGCACATCTCCTTTGTACTTGCGTACAGCATATATACGACTTTCCTTCATATACACAGTGAAAAGAAACGTTTAAAGTAGGAGATTCAAAAACATATCATCGCTGTCGGGGGCAGAAACCTCGTATGTCCAAATTTGGTCAATTTCATATTTTTTCACATCGATGCTATTGGTCAGTCCCCACGTGGGTCTGTTATTTTTACAAGTTATTAACCAATCTAAAGTCTTGAAAATGGCTTGAGCGCAAATCTCATAACTCCATTGGACACTTCAACTGTCCACCTCTTCCTCACTCCGCGGGAGAGCTTCACGGCATATTTCTCCTCAAGAAGAGTCGCAACGAATCAACACGTCTTCTGAGGTAAATGTCTTCAAAACACTGGTCTCAAAGAAAAAAAATCTTGACCCCCGCTAGTTCTGGTGCTCGTCTGAGGACAGGAATTTAGCGCAAGACAATCCACTGCAACGCGGACTAAACCCTGTGCACTGCAGGTAAGGTACGGCGTTTTTTTAATTTCCTGAAAAATAATGGTTTTGGAGATACGAGGTTTCCGCCCGACAGCGACGATATACACCTTTTGCCTAAATGATGCCAGCAAACTTACCAAACCGAGAGAGCTCTTGCTCAATAACTGCTTCTGAAATAAAAGGTTGAACATTGGGAATCGTTAACTTAGTTGTTGTCGAAGCTAGCGGTTTAACTACAACATAACCACCACTCACCAAAATCCCGCTGTCGACCAATCAATTCACAAGTTGCCCCTTAACCACTGCCTTGTTCATCCGAGAAGGCGAAACAATATTGTCATGGCCCACGTGCTTGGTCACCTCCTGTAGCACCTCTTCCACAGACACTTCTGCATCGGTTGCACACGCCATAGCTGAGCGATAAGGAAGGCGTCCCCACACTCAATTAACAAATAATTGCTCAATCTAAGTTAAGAATAAATTGAGATGTGTAAATTGTTTTATATACATGACAAAGTAATAAGAAATATGTGCAGAATTAATGAGAAATAGAAAATAGAAAATTATATAATAGGAAATTTCCCTCTCTCAACGTGAACACCTCCCACTTCCGCTTCCCAGCATACGCAGAAAGAGAGAGAGAAAGACAGAAAAAGACAGAGCGAGAGACAGACAAAGACAGAGCAAAAAAAGAGAGAGAGACAGACAGAGAGACAGACAAAGAGAGGCAGAGAGACACAGACAGACAAAATGACAAAGACAGAGAGACAGACAAAGAGAGACAGACAGAGAGAGATAGACAAAGACAGCGAGACAATGAGAGACAGACAGAGAGACAGACAGAGAGAGAACCTTGTCTAACTCTATCAGTATAAAACCTGCTGTCACTGCTGTCTGTAGAAAAAAGTTTTATGCTCCTGTTGTAATTGAACACATTTATAAATTTCACTCCTAAATGAAACATACAATAAAAATGAGTCGAAATTCATTTGAATATTTTAGTATTTTTCATAAAATATCCATCCAAGTCACAATGACAGCCCTAAAATAAAAAGCAGTCATTAATGCTGTAAATGAAATCACTTTGTAAAATTGGACGGAATCATTGGGAAAATTCAGCTGGTTTAATTAAAACATGCAAAAACAACAAATCATATTCATCAGTATTCAAATCTCAGATATTCTTTTGTATGCTAGCCATGATGACTCCTGATGACTCCTCCACTTCAGCACACTTGTACAGTAGGTGGGCAATTTGATTTATTGTGTGTAATTTTATTTTTATTATGTGCTACAGATGCATGTTTTTAAATAAAAAAAAAAATGAAAATGCAAAGGGGGGCACAGTGGCTTAGTGGTTAGCACGTTCGCCTCACACCTCCAGGGTCGGGGTTCGATTCCCGCCTCCGCCTTGTGTGTTTGCATGTTCTCCCTGTGTCTCGGGGGTTTCCTCCGGGTACTCCGGTTTCCTCCCCCGGTCCAAAGACATGCATGGTAGGTTGATTGGCATCTCTGGAAAATTGTCCGTAGTGTGTGATTGTGTGAGTGAATGAGAGTGTGTGTGTGCCCTGCGATGGGTTGGCACTCCGTCCAGGGTGTATCCTGCCTTGATGCCCGATGACACCTGAGATAGGCACAGGCTCCCCGTGACCCGAGGTAGTTCGGATAAGCGGTAAAAGATGAATGAAAATGCAAAAAAACAAAAAACAAAAATATAGCAACACAAATATTCGATATACAAATTTTCTTTGTTTGCTCCTTTATGATTTACCGAATAGGAAATAGGCTCATATATGCATTCTTTGTTCTGCTGTAATGGGAAGATTACACACACACACACACACACACACACACACACTCAGACCTGTGTGTGTATAATTGTGTTTCCATGTCACATTATATAGAGAAAATAACACTTAGGTCTAGGACTGCATCTTTGTCTTGTCTTGTCTGTACAGTATGTGTGTGTGTGTGTGTGTGTGTGTGTGTGGATGTGTGTGTGGATGTGTGTGTGTGGTTGATTATACGTTGCTGAATGGCATGAGTAGATAACTATAATTGCATGGGTTTGTTTCGGGAATCCGACCTGCTGAGATTTTTTTGTTTAATAATGAACACATTTCATTTTATTTGTCATTTATACAGAAATGTTCTACAGGCAACCGCGGACTGTTCCATTTTCTACCTCAGAGGGGGATCCCAGCACTCCTGTGATTATCAATCATCCTCATCCTGACTCTTTGAATGAAAAATATCATCTGTGATGATAAATACAGAGTCGGAGCAGCTTCAATCATCATATAAAGCAGTCAAAAGGATAAAAAGAAAAATAATAAATTGGATGTGGAGTTCAGGGATGTTTTCTGCTCAATCGTGCTCTATTTTACTGATTAATCACCTCCTGTGGGACAAATTGCACCTGATCTAAGCAACGGCAGACTGGCGGAGATGCAGCGAGGCAGTGTGATTCATTACCAGGCCTAATTACACCCAAAAAGTCTCAGGCAGATTCTGCCTCCATTCCAAACCATTACTTTTCACCTCAGTGTGACGCCGTAATTGCAGAAAAAACCCGCTGCCAAATTCTTCTTAGCATAAACGCTAACACTGCCATAAATGGTCAAACCCCTAAAGTTTAACGTGGGCTGACTCTGCTGTTGAGGAAAAAGAAAAGAATAGAAAAGATAATCAGATGCATATGTATGCACGATGGTTTGCATAAGTATTCACCCCCTTGAGCTTTTCCACAGTTTAAGTCACAAATTTATGCAAAACATACCAAAATATTCACATGGATGAAAAACTATTCACAATTTATTTATTTAGTTCCATAACCCTTGATTGGTGTTATAATTGGTGATTTTTTTGGTGATTGGTTATATATATATATAATATATATATATATATATATATATATATATATATATATATATATAAAACAAATTAGCTCTGGGGATATCTGAAGTGATATCATTAGTTGAGTAAAGGGTCACGTGATCTTAGAAAACCAGATTTATTTTTTATTCTAGAACATTCCAGGGTGTATGAGAGAACCAATGTTGTGCTAGTTACTAAGAAATACTAACTAGTTACAGTTACTAGTTACTTCATTCAAAAAGTAACTCAATTACTTTGTTGATTACTTACACCAAAAAGTAACGTGTTACTGTTAAAAGTAACTTTTTAGTTACTTTTTTAAAGAAATAATGAGCATATTTCCACTTTTGAGAAACTCGTCTTGCTCTCGCCTCGACTCGCCATTACTGCCGCAGACACTTTAATAAACGGAAACACACCCACAGTGCGGCGTCTTCGTGTTTACAGGTTGGCATCCACCAATCCTACAATGCGTCGCTACAAAGAGTCTGTAGGCTACACTTCAGTCTAAATGAATTAATTTAAAAAAGTAACGGACAAATGCACCATATGGTAACGGTAACGGAGTTACTTTATTTAAAAAGTAATGGGTTACAGTATTAGTTACTGTCAAAAGTAACTGCAAAAAAAAAAAAAACACACAGCAAACCATGAAAACCAAAGAAAGGCCAAAACAAGTCAGGGACAAAGTTCTGGAAATGTATTAATCAGGTTTACAATTGTAACGTTCAAGCTGAGGCTACCACCACCATGCTTTACACACTGATTCATTTAATTAATCAAGGCAACCGCTTGCTCCAGGCCAAGGTCCAAACACACAACCCGTGTTATTAATCAACCATGTCGCAGCAGCCCACATTCCCTTTAATTCATTTACACACAGAAATTATTTTTATAGAAATATATGTAATATGATTTTTTGAAAGGTTTTTAAATAATATTTAAAAAAAAATCATGCATTAAATTAAACAGGTCTAAAATATGATGATGAAAATATTTTTTGCAGGAAAAAAATGACATCCTATTTATTTATTTTCTTTAAAGAGATGCCACGTACCTGCGGCTCTGAGAATGACAGTTTAGATTTTTTTATTTTTCCTTAAATTACAGCTTGAAATGATTTGAATGTGATTAACATTTGATATTTTGTTAACGTACTCCGTGTGTAGTGTGGCTAAATGGGTTAAATTGCTATCCAAATCTAAAAAGATTGCTTGGTGTGAATTCTTTTATAATTTTCCTCCCTGGATTTCATATCCCACTGCTGTTTCTAGATAAATTAATCACAGACAAATTCCCTACACGTGTTTATTTTTCCTCCACGGTTGCTGTGTGAATCAGGTACTTATTTCCCGAATGTAATTTCTCTGCTGCCTCGGGGGTTATGAGGCACTATACGCTAATTTCACATAATCCTGAGCGTGCGAAAACGACAAGACGTCCAAATGAATACATCAAACAGGCATGACCAAGTATTTTTATATTTTCATGTCTGAGAAATGCATCGAGTGCTTGAGGTTGAACAGAAATGAGGAAAATCTCACATGGAGTCACGTTCTCTGGGGAGGAAACTGAGCAGAAAGTCTAATAATTGAGGATCTGGTTTGGTCACATGACCTAAAATGGTGTGATGTAATAAACCAATAACTGGAGCCCAGTGTATGGGGTTATTACAATAATAAATAACAAGCTAATTATTGTTTTTATCATTTTATTTAATTATTATTATTATTTTTTAAATATATGGATATGGACTTTTTATTTACTGTCTGTCTATCTATCTATCTATCTATCTATCTATCTATCTATCTATCTTCTTTTTATCTTTCTTCCCAGTGTGCAAAACCTTATGGTTTAATGACAGTGAATCAATCAATCAATCAATCAATCAATCAATCAATCAATCGTTCGATTAAAAAATAAATTGTTAAAAACAAACTTCAAAATTTCAGAGTATCTCATGCTACAAATATGTTAACCCACATAACCTGAGGTAATGCCCCTGAGGTGTAACCGTAAGCTACAACATTAGACGTGTTTCATTCCTAAGATGAAGACTGCTGAGTGTGGAACATCAGCTAGCTAGAACAAAGCAGCGTTGTAACCTTAGAACGTTTTAATAAATGTTCCCGAGAGGTTCTGCTCTGTTCTCTGTGTGTTTGGGTAAACCAGTCTCATGAGATTGCTCACTGGAGCATGGAGCACTATTACAGCGGTTCCTCCTGCGTTCTGCTCCGTCGCTCAAACCCAATTTAAAGAAACATGAGTTTAATTATCACCTTAACTCGGCTAGACCGTGCATGGCCGACTCGAACCGGCGTGGGCGGAACACGCCGCAGTGGCTAAGTGGTTCTGCACCTCAGGCCTGAACTGAAGGAAACCATGAAGCAGCACAGAGGATGGATGAGTCGCCGAAGACACAGATAATAGGAGAATTTGTAGTTCTCCTGCACTCACACCTGCAAATCTAGAACCCTTTGGTTGCCTCTCTGGGGAAACAATTAGAGAGTGTTTTAATATCCTATCAAGATGAACTATTAAAGAACCCAAAAATGAAAAGACTTTAGAGCAGATATTTAAACCCTATGTAGAACCCTACAGCAAAATGTGCTCCAAGTCGAACCGTTTTTGGACTCTAGCAACTATTATTTATTAAAATGAACCCTTAAAGAACCCTTGAAGAAAGCTCTTTTTTAAATGTGTCTATTACAATCCTAGGTTTATTTTGGTTGTCTCTCTAGGGAACATTTAAAGGTTCTACATCGAAGCCTACGATGGAAAATTTCCCGTTTCAAGTCAAGGCCCTAAAGAGCCCATGAGGATCACTTTTTTTTTGTAGAAAATGTAGAACTTCTGTGGCTGCCCTAAAAAAGTGGAAACTCTTTGAAGTTTTATGTTTATCCCTACAGCTGAGCTTTTCCCTAACAGACAAGGGTTGGGAGTCGAACACTTTTAGGAGTATTTTAAGTCCCCAAAATGGTCTAATGAGCCTTTAAAGAAGCTCTGCAGAAGGCTAGTTTCTAACAGCGTGCTACATTCTTGAAAGATTTACAAATGTTCTGGGGCAGAACATCCCTTAGTTTTCAAATAAACCTTCTAAGAAGAACCCTAACGAAGATTCTTCGAGATCATAAACCAGCAACAATCAAAGAGTTAAATAAATAATGCAGAGTTGCAATGAGGATATGCACTAAATATATACATAAATAAATAAATATTCAGAAAAATAAAATCATTTATTTTCAACAGAACATAAAACAATTCTGAGAACTGAACTGAAACATTTATTTATTTATTTATTCATTCATTCATTCATTTTCTAACGCTTATCCGAACTACCTCTGGTCAGGGGGAGGCTGTGCCTATCTCAGGCGTCATCGGGCATCAAGGCAGGATACACCCTGGACAGAGTGCCAACCCATCGCAGGGCACTCTCATTCACTCACACAATCACACACTACGGACAAATTTCCAGAGATGACAATCAACCTACCATGCATGTCTTTGGACCAGGGGAGGAAATCGGAGTACCCGGAGGAAACCCCCGAGGCATGGGGAGAACATGCAAACTCCACACACACAAGGCGGAGGCGGGAATCGAACCCCCAACCCTGGAGGTGTGAGGCGAACATGCTAACCACTAAGCCACCGTGCCCCCCTTTATTTATTTATTTATTTATTTATTTATTTATTATTTTATTTTATTTATCCATTCATTCATTCTATTCATGTGTCCTGCAAATAGAACCTTAACTCAAGCTCCTGTCCTTGGCTAGAGAAGACTTTCAAAAATAAAATAAAAATTAAAACAACATAAAACCCACCCACTGCCGATAAAGCTAACCTTGAACTAGTATCAGCTTTGGAAAATTATTTCAGATGTATTTCTTCTGGGGAAAAAAAAAAGTTTTAAAATCTGCCTGCTAGAATATGGCCATCATGTTCTAATCAAAGAGAAGCTACTTACCAACCCTAGGCAGCTTGGTCATGCTTTACCTCACTACACTACTACACGGCATGAACGGCGGACGAAACCATCGCTCTGACTGAGGAGTAATTTTAGAAGCGGAAGCAATTTCTGTTTATGGGGACTTTAGGCACAAATCACAAATTGAATATGTAAACCTTATCTCTCTCTCTCTTTCTACCTACCTAGCTAGCAAGCTAGTTATGGAGTCAGTAAAAGTCTAGTTAGATTTATAAACATTGGAAAAGCACAAGCTCAACCAAGGGGTGGTGCAGTATGGCTACATAGCATCTAAGCTGAAACAAAACACTTTGTGGGTGAGTTTTTTAAGAAAAATAAGCAACAAATATGTCACAATGATACTGTTACCACAAAGAAGACCTCGACTCTGATTACACCTACAGTAGAGAAAACACTAGAAACATTTGTGACTTTATTATGCAGATAACAATTCATATAGTTATGAATGACAGGTTTTTTTATGCAGAAGGTGTCCATATGTCAAGCGAGCCCTTATTGTCATAACCATGTCCGAGATTTCTCAGCTGGATGTCTACTCCGAGCTCGTCGTGGCCTAATGCCCAGAGATGAGTGGGTGTTTATTTCTACATGTACAATATGGCTTTGTTGTGCAAAACTCTTGTAAAAGAACAGGATTTACGTGTATGCTTGCTTTGAGGCTGCATAAAACAGTACGTTTGCAAAAACCTATTTCTGAAAGCCTCCATAAAAAAGCGGACAAAATTAATTTCTGCATGAATATTTTGAATAATAATAAGAGTTAGCATGAACAAAGCAGGCTAATTTATTAGTCCTTGTGTCAGCAGTTATGAAAAACTGTAAATTTCACTTAGCTGGTACTCTGGGAATGCTTGGGAGGGAAGGCTCCCATCCTGGCTGGAACCATCTACCACCCTTCCTGCCCCACTTTGGACATTGAGGATGATGCTCTGCCTCCTTGTTCTATTGAAGATGACACTCCGCCTTCTTGTTCTATTGAGGACGGCGCTCTGCCTCCTTGTTCTATTGATGATGACACTCTGCCGTCTTGTTCTATTGAGGACGGCGCTTTGCCTCCTTGATCTGTTGAGGACGGCGCTTTGCCTCCTTGATCTGTAGAGGACGATGCTCTGCCTCCTTTTCCTATTGAAGACGATGCTCTGCCTCTTTGTTTTATTGAAGACGATGCTCTGCCTCCTTCTTCTGTTGAGGACGCTGCTCTGCCTCCTTGTTCTATTGAAGACGATGCTCTGCATCCTTTTCCTATTGAAGACGATGCTCTGCCTCCTTCTTCTGTTGAGGACGATGCTCTGCCTCCTTGTTCTGTTAAGGATGTTGCTCTGCCTTCTTGTTCTATTGAAGATGATGCTCTGCCTCCTTGTTCTGTTAAGGATGTTGCTCTGCCTCCTTGTTCTATAAAAGATGATGCTCTGCCTCCTTGTTCTGTTGAGGGACGCTGCTCTGCAATCTTGTTCTGTTGAGGACGCTGCTCTGCCTTCTTGTTCTATTGAAGACGATGCTCTGCCTCCTTGTTCTATAAAAGATGATGCTCTGCCTCCTTTTTCTGTTGAGGATGCTGCTCTGCATTCTTGGTCTATTGAGGACAACGCTCTGCCTCCTTGTTCTATTGAAGATGATGGTCTGCCTTCTTGTTCTATTGAAGACGATGCTCTGCCTCCTTGTTCTATAAAAGATGATGCTCTGCCTCCTTGTTCTGTTAAGGATGATGCTCTGCATTCTTGTTCTATTGAGGACAACGCTCTGCCTTCTTGTTCTATTGAAGACGATGCTCTGCCTCCTTGTTCTGTTGAGGACGATGCTCTGCTTTCTTGTTCTATTGAGGACAACACTCTGCCACTTTGTTCTGTTGAGGACGGCACTCTGCCTCTTTGTTCTGTACAGGATGATGCTCTGCCTACTTGTTCTGCCCCTTTGGATGTTATTTCACCACCCATCATTTTGGACATTGCTTTGCTACCTTACCCTGCTGAGTATTTCGTTCTAAATCTTTGTTCCATTAAAGACATCACTATGCATCCTTGCTCTGTTGAGGACATTGCTCTGCCTCCTTGCTCTGCTGAAAATATCTCTCCTTGCTCCGCTGAGGTGGATGCTCCTTCCCTTTGCTTTGTAATATGCACTACTCCCCATTCTTGCTGCATGGAGGACATCGATCCCCCTCTTGCATGGTGGATAACGTTGCTCCCCCTTCTGGTACCAAATTGAGCTTTGCTCTTGTGCCGGCTACCTGGTGACCTCACTTTATACAGTACTTGGATGTCATGCACCTCTCAGATGTGCAGAGGAGATCACTTTGCTTCTTTGCAGATTGAGGGCTGTTGTGACATCTGTGGTGGATATCTGGGATGTCTGGCACCTTTAAAAGACAGGGTTCTGTCATGGTTATATGGTTCTTAAATACATTACCCAAATGACTTTGTCAGATGTCACACAGCACTCTCAACTGTTTCTCTAATCAGCATCACTTATTTCTGGTTTCTGTTCACCTCATTGTCATGCTTTTGTTTGAGCTGTTGGTCACTTTGTCTTCTTTAGATGTTTTGGTTTGTAGTCACCTTGCTCTTTTCCACTTTGCACAATTGCACAATAAAAGTCAACATCTGTCCTCTATGAAAACCTTTGACAACATAAACAGTATAGATATATAAAACCCTACAATGTGTGTTTATAGCTGCATCAACAACAATCGACACAGATCCATATATGTTTACAGATTATACTTTTTGGCAAATAAGTTACCGAGTAAAATATCTTAACACAGGTGGATTTGTGTAAAATTATTTCTTTGGAGTACACCACATCTCTTTCTTGATATTTTCTCTAAGATTAGCAATTCTGTCTCTCATCATAATGAAATATCATCCCAAGCCATCCACCCACCTTTTTTTTTTTTTATTAAATCTGGCAACTGTATAAAATAATTTCAAACATGAAATTAGTAAGAACATCTAAAAATAGGTTTAATAATCTGGTAATTCTTTCATAATCATCTCCTTAAAAGAAATATGAGATTCATTTAGCCTATATGTGTTTTTGCGCCCCGTGGTGCGAGCTAGAGCATGAGTCATCACGGACAAGGCTCAGGAAAGAGCCATTAAAATAATGGCAGTGTTACAGGGGGTCCGTTTTACAGACTTGGAGAGAAAGAGAACCACCGTGAGACTATAAGACTGATTAGAAACATCCATCATCATGCACAAAAAAAATCCCTACTGTCATCTGTATCTGAAACGAGACTAAAATTAGAGGTGAAAATAAATCACAACGCTGCTTCTGTGTGACAAAAAGGACTTGCTCTGAAATGCTAAAAATAACAGATAAGCTACATGCATACATACAGAGGCAGCTAACAGACAAATAACAAAACAGCAACACTTTAGATATTAGCTCTGTGCTAGTCTTTGAACTCTTTGTATTCTGGCATTATGCTAGTTTTATTTTCGCTTTGAGACTTGAAGCTAACCTGACAGGATTCCTGAGAGGATTATTAAGAAGGTTGTAAATGTTAATAATATTCACTGATAAAACTAGCTTCAGTGTGGATTGTAAGTCATTTTCGTACAGATTTAGATTTGTTACTTCTATAGCTTGCCTGCTAGCTCCCATGGGTTAACCTGACAGGATTCCTGAGAGGATTTTATCCTGTGCAACATTCAGACAGACTCCTGTTTTTTTATGCAGCATTTCTGTTTTTTCTCAGTGAGGACATGTTCTGCTCGCTGGATAAGTCTGTTGCTGTGCATATAAACGTATGCACTGTTACCTTTAATACAGATTGGTAGTCTAGTTGATCGTACACCATTCAGCCATAACATTAAAACCACCTTCCTAATATATGGTCAACCTCCTTATGCTGCTAAAACAGCTCTGATTCATCAATGCATGAACTCCACAAGATCTCTGAAGGTGTGCTGTGGTACCTGACACCTTTAAGACCTGTAAGTTGTGAGGAAGAACCTCCATGTATCAGACTTTTTTGTCCATCAAATCCAACGGATGCTCGGTCAGATTGAGATCGGCGGAAATTAGAAGCCATGGCAACAACTCTTGTATCGTAGCATTGTCGCATTGTATTGTAAAAAGTCATCACATATGTGTCTTCATTGGTATGAGTTTAAAAGAAGAATCCTGTGCCAGTTTACAAAAAAATAACAAAACCGAGAGACTGAGTAGTAAAGTCACATGTGATTTATCTGTTCACAGGCTGCATTTGGGCCTTGGAAGACAGATTACTGTAAAAAGTCCACCAGCTAAACAACAAGGTGCTATTTCGTTTCATTTATCTGGCAAACTAGGTCATGCTAAGATTTCGAGATTTGAGATCACTTCAGATTTCTGACATAACTTGCATGCTCATGGTCTTTTACAGAAGTTATTCTAACATTTGTCAAGATATTATTGTGGAATATTCTCCGAAGCCTCTGCAATCACAGGCAGCAAATGAGCGCAAAAAATTCCAGTCAGATTGTAATGGATGAAGACAAGCAAAAACGCTAAACAGTGTAGCCGTTGTGCTAGCGACTGCTGATAAACTGCTAATTGCTGTAAAATTGCTGTTCCCTGTTGCTCCATCACTAGCTATCGACGATCTGGATAGATTTCTCTCCTGCATGTGTAACCTTTTGAAATAAAACTCAGTGCAATAATAGGAGCATGCTCCGAATTTTTGTCCATTTTTTATTTGCCAAACTTTATGAGTTGGTCACATGACACCCAAGGACTGTAGTACATTAAGCACAAGTTTCCACTCCAAAAAAACAAATCCAATCCAACACACAGCTAATCCAACACAACAAATTCTAAATCCATGACTATTAAGTAATTTATTAATTTATGTTAAAATGTATTATTCATTATATGAAAGCATTGTTGTTTTCTTGTTTGTTGTTTTATGTTTCAACATTTATTTTTTATTATGTATCACTTATTTATTAAAGTGTAGCTCATTTGCTCATTTACTTATCTGTGTTTTGACCAATTTTTTAATTTTTAATTATTTGTTAATTTTCACATTATGTCACATTGTGTTTACATTATGCATGAGAAATATCTGTTATCAGATTTTTCAGTTTTCTAAAAACACACTCGCTAACCAACTATACATCTGTACTGATTCCTGCTTAGATGAATGCTAGCATTAGCCTGTGTCCTGCAGGTGTTATCATGAAGGGAATTTTTTTTAATGCTAATCTGTACGTGCTGGAAAAAATTTTGCTAACTGCTTTACATGTAAACTGCCCAGATCTAATATTTTTAGTCAGCACATGAAAGAAAAGGGTTTTTTACTTGTTCGTTGTTGTGCACTGGTTAAAATGTAAGGGATTCTGGTTTTAAATTTGGTCCACGAGTCACGTCTCATGGCTCGCATGGACGATCCCGGCTTTCCGGCAGGATGGGAACGGTGAGCTACGTTGCCATATTCCTATTACCATTTACATTACTTACAGATTGTATCAGCGAGACACATATTTTCTCTTCTCACATGTCTGGTTCTCTAGTGTGTTTACCTGCAGAGTAAACCCTTTATCAGGTGCAGCCTGGGAGCCAGCAGCTAACAGGAAAGGACGGGCACAGAGACTCAGAAATAAAATCAAGAAAATAAAGAAATACAGGCTTCTTTGAAGCTGCCGTGAATCTATCAGCACGATGACATCAGCTGGCATTCTGAGTTTCCCGAATAGCGACAGCAGCTGAAATGTTAACATTTTATAGCTAATAACGCTGTCAGTTTTGATAAATGTATCTATCGTTTTGTTTGTAAAGTAATTCTGTGTATTCAATAGACACACGCTATCAAAACCAGCTAGCTTAATACTTATCTAGACAGCTAGAATTTTCTGAATTGTTTTATTCCGTTTCACGCCTCAGCAACTTACAACCAGTTGGATTCCGGGAGAAGTTCTGGCTCTTCCAAACTAACATTATAGCAGCTATAAACAGACGTTCCTTCAAGAGCTTTTTTGTCTCTTTGTTGACATTAATAAGATCAATAATATATATATAAACTAATCTGAGCTTTTTGGAAAACTTTTGAGTCTAACAGAGTGTTGACATTGGAGACTCCTTCCAGCAAGTCCCTGGGAATGAGCTGTTACTATGGAAACAATAATTTATTGCGTTAATTATATTTTATAATGCTTCATGCAAAAGAAATGCCAAACACAAGACTATTTATTCTTTTTATTTGGTTTAGTTATTGTTTCTGCAAGTTTAGTATATATTATATTTCTAATCATTCATGCATCTTATTACTGTAATTAAGTATTAATACATTTATTATTCTTTTAAAATTATTGTTATACAATGCATTTACTATTTAAATATATTGTTCATTTATTTATGCACAAACTATTTATTTATGTATTTATACACAAAAAAAATTACGTTTGAATTTAATAATAAGACGAAAACTGATGCGTTCAGTTCTGACCTCAGACTGAAGTCCTGAGGCACTTTGTTTTCTATTTCTGTGATAATAACTGTAATGTAATATTGTAATGAGTCTGTCTGTGTTTCTGTCCTGTTTCTGTCTGCTGTCTTTTCCTGTGGTTAATTGTTTGCTCCGCCCACTCTTTGGTTTCCATGGACATTAATTGTACTCCTTCTCTCCTTCAGGTGTCTTGTCTTTGTCTCTAATTAGTTCTGCTCTGTGATTGGTTCTTGTCTGTTATTTATACTCTGTGTGTTCACTTCCCTTTTGTTGGTCGTTATTTCATTGTGCTTGTTAGATATTGTATGTTGGTGTTAATGTTCCTGTCTCCTGTGTGCTCTGTATTCTGCTCTGTTTTGCCTGCCTGTTTGTGTGTCTTGGTTTAGTAAAAGTCTAAAATCTGCACTTGGATCCTCACTCGCCTTTGTCCAACCTCGTGTCAGAACGACCAACCACATGGATCCAGCAGAACTTTTGTTTTGTTTATGTCAGGGGAATTCCCCAATTGAGGGATATACGGAGGTATTCCTGGACCTGCGCAATCAGGTGGATTTTGGGGAGAAGGCCCTCAAGGACCTGTTCCGGCATGGTTTGGAGGACGGGCTGCGCTACCTAGCGCCATTGGGCCGAGAGGTGGGGCCTTTCACGGACCTGGCCAACGTAGCGTTGCTCCTGGGCAGGTCCTCCCTAACCGTGCACAGGACAGAGTCGGACACCGGCCCTAAATATTTTTTGGGGGGGGGCAGTAGGCACCAGACCAGCCACGGACGCCCGAGGCCCCTACGGTACCTTGGCCCGACCCAGGCCTGTGTATGCCGGTGACTGAACCCGTCCACATGGGTGCCAGACCGGAAAGCTCGGGCGAGGTCCGGGGGAACCGGCTGATCGCCAAGCTGGCGGACACCCCGATGGTGCCGGTTCGGGCGGCCGGCATCCCTACGGCACTGGCTGGAGCACCGAAGGCACCTGAAGCATCCGGACCTGCTGAAGCGCCCGAACCTGCTGAAGCGCCCGAACCTGCTGAAGCGCCCGAACCTGCTGAAGAACATGAACCTGTTGAGGCGCCCGAGCCTGCCGAAACGCCTGAGCCTGCCGAAGCGCCCGAACCTGTTGAGACACCGGATCCAGCCGGACCGACCGGGTCTACAGAACCAGCCGGACCGACCGGGTCGACAGAACCAGCCGGACCGACCGGGTCGACAGAACCAGCCGGACCGACCGGGTCGACAGAACCAGCCGGACCGACCGGGTCGACAGAACCAGCTTTGTCTCCCTGTCTCTGTCTGTCTCTCCCTCTCCTGTCCATCTTGATGGGTTCAAAGCGCCTCCTGCACCACCCTGGTCTCCAGTCCTGCTCTGGTCCCTGGCTCTGCCTGCGGCGCCACCCTGGCCTCCGGTCCTGCTCTGGTCGCTGGCTCTGCCTGCGGCGCCACCCTGGTCTCCAGTCCTGCTCTGGTCGCTGGCTCTGCCTCCGGCACCACCCTGGCCTCCAGTCCTGCTCTGGTCGCTGGCTCTGCCTGCGGCACCACCCTGGTCTCCAGTCCCGCTCTGGTCGCTGGCTCTGCCGGCTCCACCCTGGCCCCCTGCTCTGCCGGCTCCGCCCTGGCCCCCTGCTCTGCCGGCTCCGCCCTGGCCCCCTGCTCTGCCGGCTCCGCCCTGGCCCCCTGCTCTGCCGGCTCCGCCCTGGCCTCCTGCTCTGCCGGCTCCGCCGGCTCTGCCCTGGCCTCTGCCGCCACATGGACCTGGCCCGCCTTCCCACCCCCTGTTCCGCCTCCGCTCCACCACCCTCCGGTTCTGCGTTGGAGTGTCTGGAATCCACTCCTGGGGGGGGCTCTGTAATGAGTCTGTCTGTGTTTTTGTCCTGTTTCTGTCTGCTGTCTTTTCCTGTGGTTAATTGTTTGCTCCGCCCACTCTTTGGTTTCCATGGACATTAATTGTACTCCTTCTCTCCTTCAGGTGTCTTGTCTTTGTCTCTAATTAGTTCTGCTCTGTGATTGGTTCTTGTCTGTTATTTATACTCTGTGTGTTCACTTCCCTTTTGTTGGTCGTTATTTCATTGTGCTTGTTAGATATTGTATGTTGGTGTTAATGTTCCTGTCTCCTGTGTGCTCTGTATTCTGCTCTGTTTTGCCTGCCTGTTTGTGTGTCTTGGTTTAGTAAAAGTCTAAAATCTGCACTTGGATCCTCACTCGCCTTTGTCCAACCTCGTGTCAAATATGGATCGTTAATCACCTTTCCTAACACACTCGTCTCTACACACTTCCCTGAGCGGCATGATGAGCACGATTAGATCCTAATTCAGAGGCACGTACTCGATCTCACAGATGAAAAAAAATCAATGAACAAATCTAGAAACTAATTATCTGTGTATCATTTTGTTTTGAAAGGAGAAAAATGCATGGAAGAGGAAAAGACTTATTTTTATTTCCCTTTTTATTTTCTCACCGTGCGATTGGGAAAATTCATTTAAGGCATGAATCTGACGTTAGTATAAAAATGGAAACACAAAATGATTAAATATACACAATTTCTTGCAATTATATATTGGAGTTTTGTAAAAAAAAGGGACCTTCTGATTGGCTACAGTGCTATTGTGGGCAGGAACTGTGGTCCATTAAGAAAATTCATTATTTTATGTATTTATTTTTTATTATTTTTTTCCTAATTATGTCGCTTTGTAGAGGTCAACATTCTGTTTTCCTATGTAAGCTTAGACAAAAATTTAAAAAATGTAATGCTGCCTAGGGCTTTCGAGCCACATGCAGCAAATTCGGATATGTTGTAGACCCTGGTCTGAAGTTTGTTGCTGTTACTTTTCTAAGCGATCCGAGTACCGGTACTTCAGGTACCGGGTCTCAAAATGGCCTTTTTCCCCATAGACTCCCATTATAAACTTTGGAGGTTTATAACTCGGCAAGCTTTTGAACTATCTACACCAAACTCGGCCAGCTCCTTTTGGGTGATACTCTGAACAAACTTTGAAATTGGTGTACCGTCTGGCCTTCCGGTTGTTCCGCCCCCAATATATGCAAAAAACTTTTTACAACATGGACATGTGACATATCAAAACACTCAGAACAATGAGGGGAACTTCCTCAAGTGTATTCTGATGACGTCACGTGACGTCACGTGAAAATAAAAAGTTTTGCACTACATGGGCATGTGATATAACAAAACACTGAGCCCAATGAGGGGAACTTCCTCAGGAGTATTCGGATGACTTCACATGCTCATCTCCACTTGCCTCCAAATGTTTTGTCACCCTATCTTTCTGTCCACTTGCCTCCAAAAGTAACACTGACCCTTATGTCCACTCGCCTCCAAAAAGCACCGGCCTTTGCGAATACTTGCCTCGTCAAAGCCAACATCAAAGTTTGTCGCGACGAACTTTACAAATCTAGTTTTTTTTTTATTTGACTTTTAAATGCTGGTAAAATGCTGGTTTCATCCGACTAAATAAGAAATAAACCACCACTGTACCTCTGAGCTTGAACAGAATGGATAGATAACTGTGAGATAACATTTTGTTTAACTATAATTTTTTAGTTCATTTAAACAAATAAAATAAAATTGCATGCCCAACTGCATGTATGTTAAATGCAGAATCAAATGTGAGTATAAAACATGAAACACAAAATGACTTTTTTTTTCTTTCACATCACATTCCTCAGTCATGTGACCACGCGACTAAGCATTATGGGTCATCAGCCCGCTGGCCTTCCTCCACTGCTTTGGACGAGAGCAGCTGCTCTGATGGATTGAGGAATTAATCAGCAGCTCATGAATTATTCATGTGCATTTGCACTGGTGTGGTTAATGAGTGGAGCTGAGAGTGAGACAGCTAGCCATGAACACGGAGCAGACAATCTGTCTCACTTTACCGTCTCACTCTTACTTTTCTCTCTGTCCGTCTGTCTCTGTTTCAGACTTAACCTTTAAGCTCTTCCGTGTCACCGTCTCGCTGTCTCGCCAATCTGTCTGTGTGTCTATGCAACCCAAACCATTCTGTCTGTCTCTCGTACAGTATGTCTGTTTCTTTCACCTCTCCTTGCAGCATGATAGCTGAGAGTTTCTCGACCTGGCGGAAAGAAAATAAGATGTCCGTTGGTGTCTGTTTATCCTGCTGGGTGTTTTTAGTAAAGGCAGATTCCATTTTCACTAAAACAGAAATATATACTGTTCTCATCAGATGGATTCATCTCCCGCTAACACAACCTGGCAACCTTAAGGCTAACGCATTTGAACAGCTTTCTCACTTTTCAACAAAACTGCCAGTCCAAATACATTTCAAAAACAGCACAAAATACTCCATCCCTAAAGCATGAAGTGCTCAGACACTGGAAAAGGACTTTTTTTTCTTTCTTCATTTTCTCAGCCGTTCTGTGTTCACTGCAGTTCACACACATTTCTGATTTGTAGTATCGCTAATACAAAACTATTATCCACTCCATAAATCCACTTTCTCCATAATCTCCTCTAACAATCTCTGCAAATCATCTCTAAACAGAAACGGTTTTGTACGTGTGATTCATCCACATGCGGAATGCGCTTTTACTTTGTCTCCTACGGACTGATTTTACAGAAATTGATTTGATTAAATTATGATGGTTTGCTTTAGAACAAAATCTTGGTAGATGCAGATTACTTTTTTCACCCACAACGTGCTTCAAAATGAGCCCAATTTAACGTGAAATGACGACTGATTGTTTACAGTACTATTGTGGGTGGGAGCTTCTCCCTGATTAGTTAGGGCAGGAACTTCTGCCTGATTGGCTACAGTACCATTGAGGGCAGGAACTTCTGCCTGATTGCTTACATTGTCGTTGTGGAAGGAATCTCTTGTCTGATTGGTTACATCGGGCAGTGGTGGCTCAACTGGTTAAGGCTCAGGGTTCAAAAGAGCGAACTTAGTGGTCAAACTCAGGGAACTCTTGGCTGATTTGCTTCACTGTCATTGTGGGCAGAAACTTCTATCCAAATAATTACAGCATATTGCACTAGGGAACTGCAGACTGGTTGTGGTTGAGAATGTCTTTTCAACTGCCATCTACAGTGTCGTTGTAAGAGGAAACATCTCTCTGATTTGCTACACTGGATGAATTTATTTCAAACTCTTTTATCCAACTCATCTGGGTCTGACACTATCAGTTCAGTGGTACCAGGAGTGTCGAACCCAGAACCCATTATTCCGAGCGATCTAATGTTTACAAATTGAAACTTGTATATTCTTGTTTCTTATGGAATGTTATTTTATATAATCACTCATTTACCTGTTGTTTATTAAATATTGAGCACCTTTCAAGGCATTATTTTTCTTTTCAAGGCTTTTAGAAACCCGGACAACACAGTCTCATGAGAGCGGTCATGAAAAGTTAAAGGTACGAGTCGTTAGGTTTAGTGTCATGGCTAAGGTTGGAGCTCAAAGCTTTTTTTGTGACTTTATTAATATAAAATGCGACAGAACATCTCGTGCTCATTAAAATTCATAGCGCTTTGGCTCGAAACCAGGTTTAGGAGAAGAGCTCTTGCGTGAATTTTCCATCAGAGAGTGACGGGGAGACTGTTGTCTTCTCTAATCCCATCACTCCTTCTCTCTTTCCCCCCTCAGAGACCTATCAGAAGTGCTCAGATTAACTCGATATTCAGCATTAGGCAGATTATTGCCTTATCTAAATTGGCCTGACATGAAACAATAACGGATAGAGAGCGAGCGCGCTGCGCATTCACAGCATTCATAGCATTCGCTTCTAAAAGGAACGTGAAGATCAAATTCTTAACATAAAACCGGATTGAGCCTGCTGAAACCTGCTACAAATTTCTAAGATGGAAAAATGAGGAAAAAGGTTTAAAAAAAAAACAAAAAAAAAAAACAAAGCCAGAGAACATCCTGTCCTCGAACTTTTTTTTTTTTTTTTTTTTTGCAAAGAATTGATCTTGCGACAATAATTGAAAAAGCGTACCATGTCCTCATGTGCATTTTATGAATTTTGCAGAAGGTCTGTGGCAGAAACAAACAATCAACTCTTCCAAAACAAGACCTTGAAGTTGCTGGTAAAGATTTTTTCTTTATAAATGTCTGCAAAATGAAAGAATAATCAGCTATAAACATTTTAATCTCTTTCTAGAAGTTAATAATGAAAAAAAAAAACAAAAAACAAAGAAATTGTAAAGAGCACATCACAGTATATTGAGGAATCTCCCCAATGGAGCTCTTTGATCCACTTACAGAGGTGATGATAGACACATCTGGAGAGAGCAGGATCTTTCTTCGCGGCTGTACATGTTCGACCCAAGCTTTAATCCTTTCTCTTCAATTGAGAGAATGAATCACACGCTATTGTGTTTTATTCACACGGCCAGCTTCTGTTAGTTCAAGGTGAGTGAACATGGAGGACGTTTTATTTATTTATTTTTTGGCAGTAAAATGAAAGCCTTAAGCAAAATATGTGACTAAAATGAAGAAATAGTAGAAGACACAAAATCTGGTTTTATTTGGAGAGATCTGTGGAGCAATTTTTTCCCTCCCAAGGGATGATTTAGCCTTGTTCAACCCTGCAATTATTAAACAACATGTAGTGCGTGTTGTTATGTAAAAAACCCCGGAAGAAAAAAAGGATGAAAAAAAAGAAGCCCTTGAAAGTAAAATAAAGCACTTTATTTCTAATAAGATTATTCATTTCTATTTTCTTCTGATGTGAAAATATACTTGCTGGATGATTTTTTTTTTTTTTTAAATCAAGAAATTTGGATTTTTTTTTCATAAAACTTTGTGTTTACAAACCTTTATCTAAACCCTTATAGAAGAGTTTATTAGATGGTAAATTCATTTACAGATTTCAAGACACTAATACCTGTGCTAAAAAAATAAACAAATAAATAAATCATGGTTGAATCCTAATTGCTGATGTAATAGATTTTAGGAGAACCTTAAAAGCATTTAATACCCTCCAGAAAAAAAGGGGGAAAAAACAACAACAACAACAACAAAAAACCAGCCGGCAGCGTTTAAGCCATCGAGTTTCATACCACAAGCAGCCACAAAGATGTGAACGATCCTGAATTATTATCACTTTTCATAACCGAGAATGACGCCAGTGAGCCTGCTGTACTGTCAGGAAGTCGAGATCTCAAAGCGATAATAACATTTTGTAAGTACTGACAGTTTTAATGTATGAAATTACTGAATAGGCAGCAGGGGAAGTCGTGGCCTAATGGTTAGAGAGTTTGACTCCTAACCCTAAGGTTGTGGGTTCGAGACTCGGGCCGGCAATACCACAAATGAAGTGCCCTTGAGTTGTGTGTTCACGGTGTGTGTGTGTGTGTGTGTTCACTGCTGTGTGTGTGTGCACTTTGGATGGGTTAAATGCAGAGAACGAATTCTGAGTATGGGTCACCATACTTAGCTGTAAAAAAAAAATTGATTGAATTGGATGCATGCTATTAGGAGCTCTAATAAAGGCCTAGGTCTAATCACACATTTGTAAATGAAATGGCATTTATTTTAAAGAAATAAAAAAATAATAAAGACAACCAGGAATATTAAGTATAATTTGGTGTTTCAGTGATGCAGTGACATGAAGTGAAGTCTGTGACATTTTTTGTATTAAATCTCTTGCAGTAGCGGTTTTCTACCAGAGAGGGCGCTTCGGTTTTATCCAGTGTGAATAAACTGTGAAGAGATTTTACAGCATCAATGAAAATGTCTTCACACGATAAAGAGAAATGTATCTGATATTTCTTGTTTTGAGATTATTATCACTCGAAACTAACATGATTTAATCTGACACCTTTCAGGTTTTTAATCTTTTCACTCACTCACTCTCTTTTTTTAATAAAATGCTTAACATGACATAAAAAAGGATGAGAGTAGACTAGAAAATGGCTATAATTTTAATTTGAGGATTTTTGAATAATTTTTCTACATTTTTAGCTGCTTCACAGTCTGTAGTGACATCTTAAAAAATGTTCTTGCTTACTGCACAAGTATGGAGGATATGCTAGTTTATAGCAACATGGAGATACAAGTTTATTTATTTACTAGTTATAAACTCTTGTGCATTCTGTCTAGTTCTCATTTGAAGAAAAAAAAGAAGAGGTTTTCAGCAGGAAGATTAGATTAGATGTTATATTTCATTTGCTCCTCAATTAGCTAGCTTGCTATCAAAGAATCTGGTCAGATTAGCACAAACGTCTATATATCGATAGTTCTATAAATCACAGCTTTAATAAATAAATACAAAATGATTAATAAAAAGATAAAAAGTACAAAGCTGGTGTAGAAAAATAATGTTAATTCATATTCTGTGGAAATGCTAAGTCACACCTGATCTACTTTTGTGTGTGTGTGTGTGTGTGTAATAAAAATGTCTAGCTTAACGACGTAGCTTCTGTGACCTCTGTTATATAGACAACATTCTTCTTTTGACTTTGAGCGTGAAATCCGACGCTGAAGTGTAAAACACTGTGAATCGGATGTATGTGTGTTGGGATCTTGATAAATGAGCCTCTATTGTTTTATATTATTTTAGCGCAGACGCTAAAGGTGAACCCTGCCATGGTGAGAAATGTCACTAACAAAGAAATTCATCGACTGAATGCTGAAGATTGAAGAGAGGCATAATAACACAAGCTCAGATCAAATCCTGTGTGTGTATGTGTGTTTGTGCTGGCTATGCTTTTAGCTACGTTCTTGTAGAAATGAAATTCTTGCTTTCTGATAAATTCTTTCTTTAACATTTAACTGGTTATGCGAATTATTTTGGAGTTTTCAAACAGTTTCCGCTAGCTCCATAAGACGTAGCCGAAAGTAGCTAAGATGTTAAGCGTTGTTTAGCAAAACTGGACAATTATTCACACTTCAATGTGATGTATTTGTTCTGATCATCATAAATAAGTAAGTTAGTTGGTTAGTTTTCTGCTAGCGTAGCTGTTCTGTGATTTTGCCATCAAATAGGAGGTTATTAGTGGATTTCCTCACAATTTTACATGATTTCTCTCACGGACACTAAACGTAACTGCTGCTAAATCAACCACTGACATAATCAAAAAATATCTTCTGTCATTTATTAATTTTTTTTACTCTGGAAGGATCCATGGGAAAGAGACGCTCTTATCATAGGGCTCCGTTTCCATTCAGTTTGTCATGGATAGGAAACGAATCAGCGTGAAAAAAGAAAAAACGTGCTGTGATTCGGCTCAGGGTTTTTACCGGCTTGATTGGAGACTGAATGCAAGGCTTGCTTTGAGACAAGTGCTGTACACGAGATGGGGGGGATTCAACACAGAAAAAAAGACTTTTTACAGAAGATATTCTAATAATTAGACGATGCTTAATGCTACGTTAATGTTAGCAGGTGACAAGTGCTTGTATTGCATTTGTGGGCATGGCCTTTACTTTTAAAAGAAAACAGCAGTAGCTATACACGTCTAAAGCTAACTAGCTAATAATTAACGGAAATGGTTCAGCCTGCTAATCATTCCCATGTTACCTGCTTCATCAAAGCTTCATTCTTGCTAATGATTATAGCACACGCTACACACAAATACACACGCCAGAGACTTTAATCATCTGTGCTGCTTCCTGCCAATCTTTATTCCACTTTAAAATGTGTCTAAACGTGGATACTGTATATGACAGAACAGAACAGAAGCGACTCATCGGAGCGCACATACTCAGCTTGACTAGCTCAGTCAAGCTAGCTGTATAAATGAGCAGGTGGACTGTTGTTTCTAATAAATTGTTCGGTGAGAATTAATAGTTAATTATCATATACTAGTATAAGATAATATATTAAAATAGCATCCAACAGGTAATTTTTTCTAAGGTCACATTAATTTAAATAAAGTATATTGATCACAGTAAGCATATGCTTGCTGTCCACTTTATTAGGAACACCTGTACGTTCACGCAGTTATCAAAAACGGCCATTCACAAGGCAGCATACAGTCAGAACTGGAAATGGTTATTGTGACTATGGACAATATTTCAAAAAATACAAGTCCTAGATATTCCCACCAGAATTGCTTTACTTGATACACATGGCAAATGTTTTCGAATGGAGAACAAAACTAAAGACTAAAAACGGAGAAAAAACGGAGGATATTTAATCGAATTCCAAACCTAAAGCGAAGACTAACATCCTCCTCATCATGAGAGCTTCAGCAATTTTTATTTCATATTCAGATTTAAGATGCATTACTAAGGATAAGCAAATCTAATCTAATTTAATCTAATCGAGAGCATAAGATAGGCTAGTTAGTTGTCTGATTCTATATAGAACATGTTGTTATGGTTACATTATTTTTAAAAAAAAAACAAAAACAAAAACATCAGCCTTACAGAGGTAATACTGTAATCAACTCATTATCACCTAATTTTTTCTCCACCATCGCAGGTCACGGCAGGTGAGCAGGTGAAACATGCTAATAAGACCAGCGCTAATGTGAAATGTTACAGAGATTTTTTCCTGATCATTGTCTGTTTAATGGGGTGGAAAGATTCTTTTTTTTCTCTCCCGAATACTCATTAGCTTCACTTTTCGAAAATTGGCGGTTTTTTATCTCGTTAAATCAAATACAAGACAACGTGTTCGGTGCACGCCGATAGCAAGTTATGCTGCTACCCGATGGAATCCTGGTGCACGAACAAAAGCTAATGATCAAAGGACCAAATGACATCGAAAATATATAGAGAAGGAACTGAAGCATCTTTGTGCGAAAAACACAAACTCAGGAGTGAGTTCGTCGCTAGCAGCAAACATGAACTAGGTAAGGAAAATGTTCACAGATGCTGGCTGAGTGAACTTATAAAAAAATTAAAGTCATAGACGTGTCCCAACTTTAGAAAGAAGTTCTCGTACTATTAGCATGAAAGCTAGCTAACAACATTTTGTGTATTTTGCTAAATCTTTCTCAAACTATCAACCATGTTATTCATTTAATAGCAAAGAAAAAAAGATTTTGATGGCTTTGTTTGTGGTGGGTTATTTATCTACAGTAGGTTTAGCAGTTAAATCCATGTTTTATTTATTTGATTATTAAAATTTGTCAAAAATGAATTAATTCCAACTTTATTGTCTTATGAATAGACTTATACAGACATGTAATAAATCTCGCATGGACTCGTTTCAGAAGTGTGAAATAAATGTGTTAAGTGGGTCAGGTGGTAGTCATTAGCAGCAGGCAGCGCACATCGCTAATGGTGGACCTGCTGTAGTAACCCAGCTGACAAGATCCCCAACGCCATCCTGGAGTCACGATTCTATGGCATTCCTGCTTGACCCTGCTGCTTAGATCCGATAGGTTTTCCAACATCAGGAGCGAGTCTGGTGTACAGATGTGTAGCACAGTTTCACACGTCTCTACGTGTGTCAGATGACATGACCCATGAAGACCTGTGCAAGAGAAACTCAGACTTGAAGCAAAATTTGTTTTTTTTACAACTGGCAGCTCTCTATTAGCTCAAATCAGGTCTGATCAGAGTTCCTGACTGGGAATTCTGTGAGAAATGAGTGCTGGATGATCTGACCTAGTGAGTGTGGATGTTAGTTCTGTGCTCTGTTCCTACTGCATCCACTCAATAAAAACATACCTGTGTGCTTTTAAATGAGCTAAGAATGATTGAATCTTGATTTATGAGCCGGTAGATTGTCTGATCTGGGCGCTGAACTCTGGATTTTGTCTTTCTGCTGCAAAGTAGATGAGGGCTCGAAGGCTTTTGTGACCCATTGATTTCTTTTAAGCGTAATATCCCGAGAGGACTTCAGCTCTAATCAGGTTCACTTCCAACTACAAAAAAAAAAAAAAACAAGCTCGATCCCTCAACGGAGCAGGAAAAAGCCCATCAAAAAAACATCCTGAATCGATGAAACAAACTGGACGCATTACCTGAAGGCTGAAGCAATGATATTACCCTTACTTTCATTAATGCATTTCCATTCACACTGCCTGAAGTGAGTTTGCGTTATTGATGTCCACTCAATTCAGTGCAAATGGGCCGCTTTGTTTGCTTTTTAAAGCTTCTCTTAAAAGTTCAATAATTCACCAATTTATTTAAAACCTGACATCAATCCATCGTTTACAAAAAAGTACAAAATGCAAAATTCACTAAATTTTCCTATCACAATACACTGCTGCTATAATACTGTGCTCATTCCAGTATTTCTGCACACGCAATATTGTTTGAACTTACAGTATTTACACTGGTTGGTGCTGTTTTTGTTTATTGTCTTGTATTTTTTGTTTGCACTGTCTTTTGTCCTGCACTGTCTTTTTTTTGTCTTGTCCTGCACTGTTTGCACCAGGTTGCACAGTTGCACTTTATGTATCTAAGGACTACTTACTAAGTCCTTATAGCTCTGTCTTTGTTTTATGTAGCATCATTGTCCTGGAGAAACGTTGTCTCATTTCACTGTGTACTGCAACAGCTATATATGGTTGAAATAACAATAAAGCTTCTTGACTTAAATTGTTTTTTTTTAACCAATTTGTTTGTCCAATTTGCCCAAAGGTGGAAAAGTGCAGCTAAAACGTCTAACAAACGATCCGATCAAGCTAAAATCTTTTTACCAGAGGCCCAAAAAAAGAAGAATTTCAACTGAATTTCTTTATATAACACGGTCAGATTACACACCTAGCATCGAGTCTCATTAGCATGCTGGTTCATGTTCATTCGTCATCACAGGATGACACGTAACAGCTCAGAGCCTCTATCTGTCTGACATCTTGATTTAAAACCTTTTTTTTTTTAAACACTAATCATTACCAATTGATCTGTTGAAAAATTGGTGTCCGACTGCATATTCGACAGATTCTCAGATCCTCCTTTAATGCACGGACGACCTTTCTGTGTTTCAACATTCTGATTGATTTGAAGGAAGATTTTTATGTTCCGAAGATTTTCATCCATCAGTTCGGAGCGCTCGTTACCTGGACTGGGCTGCTATTACTTCTACTCACTCACTCACTCATTTTCTACCGCTTATCCGAACTACCTCGGGTCACGGGGAGCCTGTGCCAATCTCAGGCATCATCGGGCATCAAGACAGGATACACCCTGGACGGAGTGCCAAACCATCGCAGGGAACACATACACACACTCTCATTCACTCACGCAATCACCCACTATGGACAATTTTCCAGAGATGCCAATCAACCTACCATGCATGTCTTTGGACCGGGGGAGGAAACCGGAGTACCCGGAGGAAACCCCCGAGGCACGGGGAGAACATGCAAACTCCACACACACAAGGCAGAGGCGGGAATCGAACCCCCAACCCTGGAGGTGTGAGGCGAAAGTGCTAACCACTAAGCCACCGTTCCCCCCTGCTATTACTTCTAAATCAATTTTATTTTTTAAACCATAAAACATGAAAAGTAGATATTTAACTTTGCAGTATTAACCAGAATATATATAGGCCCTAATGGGCTCATGCTGATTATTAGCATTACTACAGTAACAGACTGTTCAGGTGCTCTGGTAATAACATCAATATCAACTTTCACTTTTCGCAAAGCCTTTCCCTAAAACAGTTTTCTTAGCAGTGAGGGTTAACATTTGTTGTGTTCATGAAGAATACGTGCCAAAATAAAAAGTTAGCCTTAGCCAGCACAGCTAATTCAAACCAAATATAATTAACTAATTGGCAAATACAAACAAAAATTCAATATACAAATTAGCTATGTTTCTAAAGTATATTTGCAGAATCTAAGACAAGAAAAGGTTCATTATATAAATAAATACATAAATAAATAATAAGCACGCCTTTAGCGATAGCATGGCGTCGCTCAGGTTGCTAGCTGAATTGTGTGTATGAAAAGCTAAGCATTTGAAGTCTATGCGCCAATATTTTGACTCATTTTTAACTAATGCACATTAAATTTACATTAAATAACATTTGGTTATAGCGTATGACGTTTCCAGTTTTTGTGCACACGATATTAGCTTTGAAAACTTTTGCTAACGCAATGATATTGTCCAAATAAATGCAAATCTGATTTCTAACACATTTTAGATTTTATGCTTACTGCTCAGAATGTTAGACCTACACACTCATGCCAGGCAGCCAAAAAGGTTTAGCGGAAAATGCAGAGGTAGTATATTAGCACTTAATAGCCTACTGCCATAGACCCACTGATTGGATACAAATACAAAGTTTAATCGAAACGTTAGCAAGAATAGGAACGGATCAAAGTAACAGGACCATATGCAAATAAAAAACTAATGAACACTCAACAAACTTGGCCCAGCAAACACTCCGACAGCCGTCGGGCACAAAGCAGGGTCAAAAATAGAATGTAAACTCACTAAGAAATTGGGTAAAAAGCGTCCTTTTAAGCATATTTGCATAAATAAATAGATAGATAGATAGATAGATAGATAGATAGATAGATAGATCGATAAATCAAAAAAAGAAAAATAGAAATGTATTTTATAAATGTATATATGTATATTATAATTAATTATTAAATATCAAATTAATAAATCTAGTTTATGAATCGATTACAATGTATAACATATTTATTCATATTTTTACTTACCTTTTTTATTTTTAATGGCACATTTAAGTTTTAGATTAGATCTATATTCATTACTTATTATATTTTTTGAAATTAGATTATTAAAACGCTTCACAAAATTGCACTCATTGCATGTTCTCCCCGTGCCTCGGGGGTTTCCTCTGGGTACTCCGGTTTCCTCCCCCGGTCCAAAGACATGCATGGTAGGTAGATTGGCATCTCTGGAAAATTGTCCGTAGTGTGTGAGTGCGTGAGTGATTGAGAGTGTGTGTGCCCTGCGATGGGTTGGCACTCCGTCCAGGGTGTATCCTGCCTTGATGCCCGATGACGCCTGAGATAAGCACAGGCTCCCCGTGACCCGAGGTAGTTCGGATAAGCGGTAGAAAATGAATGAATGAATGAATGAATTGGAAATAAACATCCAGCAAATCTAAAATGTCATGTTAAATCTAGTAACATTTTTATGTTTATGATTAATTGAATTTTTTTTTTAAATATCAACCTTGTTTAAAAAGCTATGATGTGACACTGCTATTATTTTCTATCATATTAATTCCATTTGTGTGGCTGCGATTGTGGTGTATAAAGAACGGAGGCAGAGGAAGAGGGTAGAGATGGATGGAGGAGTGAAATTTTTGCGAGGCTGTGATTGATTCCATCAGCCTGAGTGTTTAGCAAAATTGCGAGGCTGTAATGCACGAACAAAAGGAAATCTCTATTTCTTTCTTTCTCTCTCTCTCTCTCTCTCTCTCTCTCTCTCTCTCTCTCTCTCTCTCTCTGTCTCTCTCTGAAAGGTGAGTAATTTCATCCTTCCTGTTGCTATAGTGACTTTATGAGGAGGAATATGATCGCAGCCGTGTAGAAATGAGCGAAGGCCGAGGGCTACAACACAGGCTTCTAATGGGGCCGCTTCATTTTTCCTTTTAATGAAACCCACAGGTTAAAGAGAGAAAAAAAAGAAAAGTGGTTGAGTTAAATAAAATGAAATAAAAGAAATCCTTGGCAGGCTGACGGTGAGAAACAGAGCAAAGAAAAGTGATCTTTAACCATCAGCTAACGTTCGCACCACAATCAAATCTCTGCTTATGATAAAATCTCCTTCCTTCTGATTCTTTTCTTTATTTCTGCTTCATGTCCGGACTGCACTGAAACTGCAACAAATGAGAAACAATAGCACAGTTTTTTTTTGTTTTTGTTTTTTTTTTTAAATACATGTACATTTTGCTTTTAAATTATAATTCTTTACAATTCTATATGAAGTAGTAATTTATTTAAGAAGTCATTTATTAGTTCTTCATAAGTAAAATTCACTGCTATATTATTAATAATTAATAATATTAAATATAGCTTGATAATTCCCATTTACCTTTGTGTGTGTGTATGAGTGTGTGTGCATGTGGATGTGTGAGTGTGTGTGTCTGAGTGTGTAAGTCTGTCTGTTTTTATATATGAATTTTTGTGTGCAAATGTGTGTGTGAGTGTGAGTGTCTATGAGTGTGTAAGTCTATCTGTGTATGTTGTGTGTGTGTGTATGAGTGTGTAAGTCTGTCTTTGTATATATACAGTATGAATATATTTGTGTGTATGTGTGCGAATGTGTGTGTGTGAGAGAGTGTGTGTGCATGTGGATGTGTGAGTGTGTGTATGAGTGTGTAAGTCTGTCTTTGTATATATATATAAATATGTGTGTGTATGTGTGCGAATGTGTGTGTGTATGAGTGTGTGTGCATGTGGATATGTGAGTGTGTGTGTATGAGTGTGTAAGTCTGTTTTTATATATGAATATATGTGTGTGCGAATGTGTGTGTGAGTGTGTGTGTCTATGTGTGTCTATGCACACACACATTCATACGTGTGTGTCTGTATGAATGTATGTGTGTGTATATGAGTGTGTAAGTCTTTCTGTGTGTGTGTGTATGTGTGTGTGCAGGTTGTGTAAATCTTTGGATGTATTAAAAAGCAGCAGCTTCTAAAAAACTTTTTTTATTTAAAAGTAAGCTGATTTAGTGATTTAGGATCTCTGGAGCTTTTTCCTTCTTTACAAACGTTTATTCCTCTTACACCACAGCTAATAACACCCAGTTACATCATTTCACCAATTAAAGACTGAAGCACAAAGCGTAATCTCCTCTGCTTAGTACGTTAACATGCTCATCTCTCCAAACACGTTCCAAACATTAACACTGGAGACTCCTTTAATCGTCAAGTTACACGATTCGTGATCTGTTTATTATTAGTAGAGCGTCCACCGTACGAGTCCCTGTGAACCAGCTGTTGCTATAGAAACCATAACGTCTTAGAACGAGCGTGTTTATATAAACCTGTGATTTGCAGCTGCACTACTGCCACATTCCACGGCTCAGCGGCGGTGAGGGGTAAAAGAATTCACACGCAGAGAGACTGTAGTGGTAACGTCACATTATTTTGAATGAAAATTTTGATTAAAAACTTACATTATGACCTACCACACACACACACACACACACACACACACACACAGAGTTCTCTCTCTCTCTCTCTCTCTCTCTCTCTCTCTCTCTCTCTCTCACTTTTTCAATCCTTCTCTGTGGCCAAGAACAGAGAGAATTAAAATCCATACAAATTTAATGTAGGTTTTATTGCAGCCTTTTTTTGTCCTGCATACGAAGCCTGGTGTTAACGGCTAGTACAAATCACACAGACAGAGTGATGACCGTCAGAGAGAGGACATCATTCACTCTCAAATAACACCCACCCACACCCATACCCACAGAGAGGGAGGGAGAGAGAGAGAAAGAGAGAGAGAGAGAGTGTGAGCTTGCTGCAGCCCTTCAGGGGATAGAGGTAGAACTTTTCTGGAACAAAAAGCCTCATATTGACAAGAGACATATTAAAATATTTTTTTTAAAAAAAAACAATATTCATTTGAATATCAATTTGGTAATCTGCATTTTTCTTTCCATCCTATATTTTCAAACTCTAAAAAAATATACTATTTATTAAACGATTACTAAAATGATCATAATAATAAAGCAGTAAAATGTATAAAAAGTATAAAATATATAATGTATACTGTAAGGAGGAATAATAAAAAAAAAGTAATAGGAAAGTATATTTATTTGTATATTTATAGTATACTATCTAAAAAAGATATATGATAGCAATATGATATTAAAAATGAAACTAAATAATAAAATGAAATACAAAAAATGAAACTATTAAATATTTACGTTTAATTAAAAAAAATTCCAATTTTGTTAAGAGAATATGTTTGATTTTTCATTTGAATTCATTTGCTTGTTAATTTGCTCCTTAAAATGAGTCCCACAGTCCTGTTTGTCACAATGCAGTAAAATAATTATTAATTCATACGCAGAATTAATTATTTTTGCATATTCTGATGTGAAATAAAAGGAAAAAAAAGAAGGGAAAAACAATAAAATTGAGCGAAAAAGTATTTGAATTATTAATGATAAAAAAATTAAGAATCTATGTATGTATGTATTTTTATAATTAATTAATTCATTCATTAATTAATTTTTTACAAGAATCAAAAAATAATTACAGGTCTCCATTCAAAAGCATTAACTAAAATAAACCTGTCAGAGGGAAAGCACTGTCATATTATTATTATTATTATTATTTTTATTTTTATTTATTTATTTATTTATTTATTTATTATTATTATTATTATTATTATTATTATTATTATTATTATTCTTGTTGTTTTAATAAATTTTTGCAGTTTCCTCACAAATCTGGGAGATTGTTGTGTTCGTTAAGATGCAGGACAACAAAAAAAAATGACAGCATCTCTTGTTTATTGCATTAATTTATTTTTGTGCCAGCATGAGATTTCATTAATGAGAATGTTGTCTTATTCAAGGTCAAGCTAAATGGATTGGAAAACCCAAGCACACTAACACAAACCCACACAAACAAACACACACACTCGCCATCTGCATGTCAAATATCTTCCCTTGTGTAGCAACTGTTACACTATAATACACTATACTCTACACTATACACTATACACTATAACTGTAACACTAAAATAATGACTAGTATTGATATAATATTGTATTGTATACATAATAGTATTATATGTGTGTGTAGGTGTGTGTTAGTATTGATGGTGTGAGATAATGTGTGTTAGTACGTATGGTGTTTGATAACGTGTGTGTTTTAGTATTGGGTGGGTGTGTCTTAGTATTGATGATGTGTGTGTAGGTGTTTGTTAGTATTGATGGTGTGTGATAATGTGTGTGTAGGTGTGTGTTAGTATTGATGGTGTATGTTAATGTGTGTGTAGGTGTGTGATAGTATTGATGGGGTGTGATAATGAGTGTGTTAGTGTGTGTCGGTGTGTGTTAGTATTGATGGTTTGTGATAATGTGTGTGTAGGTGTGTGTTAGTATTGATGGTGTGTGATAATGTCTGTTAGTACTTATGGTGTTTGATAACGTGTTTGTTAGTGTGTGTATGTGTGTGTTAGTACTGATGGTGTTTGAAAACGGGTGTGAGTGTGTGTACAGTAGGTGTGTGTTAGTATTGATGGTGTGTGATAATGTGTGTAGGTGTGTGTTAGTATTAAAGGTGTGTGATAATGTGTGTAGGTGTGTGTTAGTATTGATGGTGTGTGATAATGTGTGTGTAGGTGTGTGTTAGTATTGGTGTGTGATAATGTGTGTTAGTACTTATGGTGTTTGATAACGTGTTTGTTAGTGTGTGTATATGTGTGTGTTATTACTGATGGTGTTTGAAAACAGGTGTGAGTGTGTGTAGGTGTGTGTTTTTATTGATGGTGTGTGATAATGTGTGTAGGTGTGTGTTAGTATTGATAGTGTTTCATAACGTGTGTGTTAGTGTGTGTAGGTGTCACAGGCGCGGGGGTAAAAACGGACCCAAACGCAGGACAACTAAACAAAAACAGGATTTATTAGCTAAAAAAAAGTAACACGAAACAGGACAAAGCCAAAACCAGACATAAAGACAACAGAGGATTCTGCGCTGCACAAGGCAACGCGGCTCAACTAAATAGTACAAATAATTAATCAAACATGAGGGACCGGTGTGCAGAGGCGGGGAGGAAAAGACAAGGGCGGGGCAGACACGTGAACACAGAACATAAACAAAAGGCACATGGGCAGAGTCCTGACAGTATGTGTGTTTTAGTATTAAAGGTGTGTGATAATGTGTGTAGGTTTATGTTAGTATTGATGGTGTTTGATAACGTGTGTGTTAGTGTGTGTAGGTGTGTGTTAGTACTGATGGTGTTTGATAACATGTGAGTGTGTGTTTTTGTATGTAATAAATTTGTGATAATGTGCGTGTTATTGTGTGTTTGTGACGTGTGTGTTAATGTGTTTTATATGTGATAACACGTGTGTTTGTGTGTGTTTGTATGTAATAGTGTGCGATAATGTGTGTTTTTTAGGGTGTTTGTATGTAATAAAGTGTGATAATGTGTGTTATACTGTATGTGTGTTACGCCCACAGTACACCTATGATGGGGATCATTATACTGGCTGTCTATCCAGTGAACCAGGCATGTGGTTTGGGACACGCCCACAGTACAATGTCGAAAAAGAGACATTACTGATGGTTAGTTTCTGTGTTTGCGTGCTAGTGAGTGCTCACCCTTCAGTTGTAGGGAATAGTGAAAAGGGCAGGAGTGAGCAGACGTTAATCATATTTACACGCTGGAATGGAATGATCCAGTCAAGCGGAGTGTGTACAGAGAGCGATGATATGGAAGACGACTGAACGCATGAAAAACGACAGACCCAAATGACACGCTTCGATGAAAACACGGCTACTTGTGAAACATAATCTTCCCTCTCTCTCTCTCTCTCTCTCTCTCTCTCTCTCTCTGACAGTTTAAACTACAGGGGCAGCCAAAGTTTTGTTTAACGGCTGGAAAATTACAGGCTGTGTGCTGTTTAACTGGCAGCCTTTCAAAACATGTGGAATAAATGAAAATGAGAGTGTTTGTGTGGATGCTGTGGGTTCAGACACAGATATTATTATTCACTGGACTTTTCTTTTGCGCTAGTTGAAAAGATAAAGAAAACCTTGTCACTTCCATAACACCTAGCATACTCATGTACCATAACATCTGGAATTAGCCTGCAAATCAAGTCCAGCGATGAAGCTATCAGTGTTTTTAATGGAGCACCGGATGACAAACACACAACAAAAACTATACACCTGATGCTATTATTGTGGGATTTTCTTCATAGACTTCTTCTTATTATTATTCTCATTATTAAACTATTCTAGACAGTGAACGCAACAGGATACCGAGAAAACGATGGCGTCTTCCGACCGCCGCTGACAAACGAGGTGTGATTAATTTAGTTTGTTCTCCGCTTTGGAATAATTGCTAAAATGATAATATCTCTTACTCTGGTTAACAAGCAGAAATGATCATGTTTCAGAGGCGCTTGGACCCCTGATGATACAGACACACAGGGACAAACCCACCTTAGTAGTAGGGGTCTAAGCGCTAGTTATTCTACCCACTCATTCATCATTCATACTTTCTATCCGTTTATAGCTACCAAACGTATGCTGTCACTTCTCTAGTTTCTCTCTTTAAGGTAATTAGATACATACACAGGAACTGTGAGCCTCTTCTGAAACTGGAGTCTCCTTCCATACAAAATATCAACAATCATACGCGCATTATCACAAAAGCATCCACTGCTGTTAAAGAAAATTCATCCACACCTTCTGACCAATCCTGATTCAGAACATAGCTGTGATATGGAGAACTTTCTCTCTCTCTCATCGTCACACACACACACACACACACACACACACACACACACATGATTCTGCACTAAGGGTTTTGGATGTTAACACAATCATCTGGACCACTGAGTGTGTCAGTGCGACAGAGATTTACACAACCAGCTCCTGTGAAGTACACAAGTGTCTGAGTAATCGATCCTGTGGGAATTACAGCTCTCCAGCACACGCGCACTCACACACACACACACACACACACACACAAACCTACATTAAAGATGGGTTTCCACCATACTGGCTTTCCACAAACCGACTTACTGGACGTTTTTAATCACTATATACAAATGAATAATTTTTCTACCAGCAAGTCGGATAGAAAATGAGGAAGACGAAGTGCACTTTAAGAACCCACGTGAAGATGCACTTATTATCTGTCTACGCAGAAGATGAGAAGCGGGGCCACCACCCACTTCAGAGATGGACGACGGCACTCACGCGGATGAGCCGTCTTACAAAGATCTTTTCAATGACCTTGATTTATTTCCAGCATTTTTTCCAACGCTTCTGAAGCGGCATCATGTTCCGTGCTTTTGATGTCATTCGCCATCGACTGGGAAACAACGTATATGTCCAGGTTGTGAAAATAAACAACAACAAAAAACATCAATATCCCATTCGAAAAATGATACAACCCTTGTAACATTCATACACTAGATGCAAATGTAGAGTAGTGTAAGTGTATAGTGTATACAGTAGTATTTCATTTGTGATGCAACTTAAGTAACTATTTAAAGAAAGAAAAAAGAAAGAAAGAAAAAAGAAAGGAATACTCACAACATGGAAATGCAGCTTGATTGAATGTGACCCATGCTAATGTTTCACAATACAGAATCCTCTTTCATACTCTGGAAAATAAATGAATACAACTAAGGACCCCACCTGAGGTCCTACTTCTGGAAGTCCTGCTCCAGCTGAAGGTCAGAGTGCAGAAAGCTGAGCTCCTAATCACACTGGTGATGAGAAAATCATGGAGAAAACATTTTAATTCCTACTCACTCCAAAGCAGTAACAACACGAGGGTCTTTACTGTGGTTCTTCAGACCAAAAGCAGGTCTTTTTTCCTGTAAATTGTAAGTGATCTTAAAGAAAGGGTCCGATATCTGAAGATATCTGTTAATTCTTCAGTGGTGTTGAATACTAATTGATATGCAAATTAATTATTCATAAGTAATAAATAAAGCACAACATCTGAGAAATCAGCCCACCCTCAGTGACACAGCTCCACACTTAAGATTATTATTATTATTATTATTATTATTATTATTATTATTATTATTATTATCTTGATGCTTATTCTTCAGGATTGTTAAAGTGGAGATGCTGTAAACATGTGCTGGTTTTGTGCTCTTCAGTAAGCAATTCATTTCACCCCATCGTTCTGTCATTGAGTCAGTCAGTGAGCGAGCGAGTCAGTGACTGAATGAGTCAGAGTGAGTGAGTGATTCAGTGAGTAAGACAGTGAGTCAGTAAGTGTCAGTGAAGAGTGTTTGAGTGAATAAGTCAGTGAGTCAGAGTGTGTCAGTGAGTGAGTGAGTGATTCAGTGAGTAAGACAGTGAGTCAGTAAGTGTCCGTGAAGTGTGTTTGAGAGAGTGAGTGAGTGATTCAGTGAGTGAGTCAGAAAGTGTGAGTGAGTGAGTCAGTCAGAGTATGTCAGTGAGTGAGTGAGTGATTCAGCGAGTAAGACAGTGAGTCAGTAAGTGTCAGTGAAGAGTGAGTCAGTGAGTGAGTGATTCAGTGAGTCAGAAAGTGTCAGTGAAGAGTTAGTGATTGAGTCAGTGAGTTAGTCAGAGTATGTCAGTGAGTGAGTGAGTGATTCAGCGAGTAAGATAGTGAGTCAGTGTCAGTGAAGAGTGAGTGAGTAAGCGAGCCAGTGAGTCAGTGAGTGAGTCAGAAACTGTCAAGTGATTCAGTGAGTGAGTGAGTCAGTAGGTGTCAGTGATGAATGAGTGAGTGAGTGAATGAGTGAGTATGTGGGTAAATGAGAGAATTTACCTGTGTTCATGTCCTTAAAGTTGACTCTGTGTTGAAGAACAACAAACATGCAGCTAAAAAATATGCAGAATATTCAGTAATATTAATAACAACACATTGATTTTCATTTCACCATTTCCTCAATCACTTGTTTCCTAGCTTTAGTTTGTCCTATTGCTTTGTGCATATAATATTTATTATATCTATTTGTTCATGTAGGTTTGTTGCGTATTCTGCATTCGTTTATTATTTACGTTTGATGTTTGTTTTTAAAAAAAACCCCACTATATATATATATATATATATATATATATATATATAGAGAGAGAGAGAGTTTTGTTTTTTATTATTATTTATTTATTTATTTTATATATATATATATTAATTAATTAATTAATATAGACATTAATTGAACTCCATCTCTCCTTCAGGTGTGTTGTCTTTGTCTCTGATTGTTTCTGCGCTGTGATTGGTTCCTGTCTGTTATTTATACTCTGTTTGTTCACTTCCCTGGTGTTGGTCGTTATTGCATGTTGGATGTTGGTGTGTGTGCGCCTGTTCCCATTTCCTGTTAGCCCTGTTTGCTGCCTTGTTCTGTCTGCCTGTCTGTTCAGCTGCTTTTGTGTTTTGGATGATTAAAACTCTAAAATCTGCATTTGGATCCTCACTCGCCTTTGTCCTGCATCATTACATATATATAGTTTTGTTTTTTATTATTTTTATTTATTTATTTATTTAGTTCATTAGTCTTTATTTTTTCATTCGTTTGTTTGTTTTATTTTTTTTTTTCCCCATGAAAAAATTTCCTCTCAAACTAATATTGAGAAATGATCTGAACCTACTTATTATCCATATTGTTTTAAATAGTTTGAAACACATTATTAACATAAAATTAAACACAAATAGTACATAATAGTAAAAAATTTGGTATAAAATTAAAGAAATATAAGCATAAAGTAACTTAATAGGTAGTATAAAGTAAATATTGCATAAAACAAAATGAAATTCATTTATTAACTCATTCATGCACATTTTTATTTATTTATTTCTAATTTATTTATTTGTTTGGTTTGTGCTGTTTGTTTATATATTTTTTAAATATGTATTTATTTGTTTACTTTTAGGGAGTTTATTTTTGTTTTTGTTTTATGCTTTTAGAATGTTTACAGTACTTTCAAATTAACACACACACACACACACACACACACACACACACACACACACAGAAACTCCACACTGCTTTAAGTGATCCAAACTTTAATAAACTAAATCAGAAGGATGTGACGACGCAGATTTTTAATGTAAAAACTGGCAGCCATCACCCAGAATGCTGTGTAAAAAGTCACGTCACCTATGACTTTACATATTTGGAACACATACAGAGATAGTTCAGAATATATTCATATATGTAATTTGCATTTGCAGGTTTTTTTTTTTCTTTCTTTCTTTTTGTTGTGTTTTCAATCTAGACCAGCCAGATACAATACCGATGACAACCGTACAGTCATTTCTCTGATCTCCATCATGACGTAATCCATCCTGGCTGAAAGAGTCCACGGAAAATTCCCAGGCTCAGTTTTTTCCCCCTCTTTTCTAATGAATGCGATCGGTATTTGTATGAATTATTATTATTTTCTTTTTTTTTTTTTTTTAAACTGATCTGCGTCGTATAGACCGGTCCGATGCATGTCCGAAGTTCTGTATCTCGTGTCTTCTGTGCATTCAGTCGTCTTAAATGATCGGACACACGTGAGCGCCGTGACACTGGAATGTCACGCTCGGACGTCGATCGTTCGTCATCGTGATCGTCGCCTTTCGTTAATGAAGTATTACAAAGAAAACAGAGCAGTCACGTTTCCACCAAGCTCTCACCGTGGCATCACATAGAAAAATAACCATTAAACAAAAAGGATGGATGAAGAGTGGATGGACACATAGCAGCATGTCTTCCATTGGTACATGTTCAGGAATAAGGCACCGCTGCATTATGGGAAAGGGTGTGGCGACCGTTTCTTTCTTTCTTTTCATCACCATATCTCTCTCTTTGTGTCTGAAGCAGAACAGAACCAGTGTGCTTTCAAATAAAACACTAAACATGGACAACACATGACACATGAGGAAAAAAAAAAATTGTGTGTGTGTGTGCTTGTGCATGTGTCAGGATCCCAAAATCTGAAACTTTATTTCCATCAGTTATCATATCATGTTTTAATCATAAAAAAAGTTTCAATTCGATTCAAAATTTAATTTGAAATAATTTTCATTGTGAAATCCAAACAGTATCATGTTTTGCTCCTAATTTGGTAAACGTATTTATTTAATTTATTGCGTCTAGAGCAACAGCTGAGCATCTGCGCTCTGGATTTTAACATCTTTGTACTCTCTGTTACGAGTTATTGCTCGAAGATCTTCTTTGTTCCACCCAGAAAATGGCACAGAAAACCCAGAACATAACGCAACCTGGAATGATTCCCATATTATCGCTCAGAAAATGAACCCGCCCACCGGAAAAACCCGCCCCCTTTCTGTCATCTCCCAATACTAATGTTTCATCTCAACTCGATTTTCTCACTCGCTCTACTGACAGGGCCTTGTCGCTTTCTTGCACGGAGAATAGAAAATGTTTTGAGTTTATTAATATAAAATCCAAACAATCTACGAATGACTTTGTTAATATTAAACACGTTTACAGTTAACATCAGTTAGCTAGATTTATAAGACAAGCACCAAAAGCTGTTGTGCATCAAAGTATAAAAAAATGCCAAAATATTTGACCTTCGACAAAATGTCGACTCTTAACATTTCGCAATAATTCAAAAGTAAAAATGATATTTGCGATCCTGAATTTTAAGCAGATCAACAGTGAAATTGCCGCTCATGTGAAAATCCTTTAACATTTTACTGTCTTTTTTATTTGTTATATCGACCACTTGCATTATTCCTCTTCATGGTTTCAGGTCTGTTCCAGTGTCTGAGCCCCTTGCAAATGCTCCAATACCAGAATTTAGCTGATACAAACAAACAAGAAAAATAAAAGCATTCTGTGAATATTGACAAAATGTCTGCTGTAGCATCCAAGAAAATGACTGAAGCATTGGAAATCCACAGCTGCTAAATGTACCAAAAAACGTTGTGCAAATTTTAACTTTAACACTGACATTAATTTTTTTCCCCCAAATGTGAAAGACTTGAGATCCTGAGCTGGTCACTGGGACTCTTTGCTTTACTGTTAAAATCAGTAGCTGAAGCTTTGCTTTTTTACCCACATTAGTGTTTTCACCATCTCATTTTTTGAACATTAAACCACTTAAACCTGTTTTTAAGACAGTTAGTCATTATACTGTACCAATGCATTTTGCACACAAACATGTGCTTTCGGACTTGCTATTTTGGTTGAACATTCGTGGTCCAATTTGTAGGTTTTTTATCTTTCTTCATACATTAGCTAGCTTGTGTGGATATCATGCTGAAACCATGGCAACTGGCAGTGAAGCAAACATAGTGAGTCCTGCAAGATTGCAGTGTCGAGGGATTTGATTGACACGAGTTGAGAAATGGGTCGGGATGGGATTTTCAAGTGGCTCAGGAATAATGTCACAAATGACATAAGACTGAACTGGTGTTGCACGACTGGTGTTATAGTGGGAGGTGTGTAGTTGGACCGGGATCCTGTAAGACCCAGTAAAAAAAGTCACAGCAGCGGGCAGTTTTTACTTTGTTGACAGAAGTCGGTTAATAACATAGTCACATTTTTTTAAATTGAATGTGTTTACAATGCAGGACAGATTTACTGCTTTTATTAACCCATTATCAGTAACTGCCCTTTCCTGGTCTAGGTAATAGAATCAGACAGTTGTGGGAGCAGGCAGGATTGATCAACAGTGTCTGCTGGAATGGTCAGAAATGAGAGTATAAAAAAGTAACCCCACAATCCCCTCCAGTCTAAGTCTAGTCTGGGATTGTTTTAGTGAATTGGTGAACACTAATAAACAATATTAGTGATCTTGTTTGGGAAATTTATTGAAATTGAATTGACCCGGGATAACTGATGAAATAAAGACAGTTGCTTGTAGTGAACTCGGAGTTTGGGACCCCACTGTGTACGTGTTATTCAGTTATTCACACTGTGCTCTCGAGCATCCATTCAGTGCTGCTACTGAACGTGATGCGACGTTCAGTCGGAGGCGAGACATCAAGCTGCGAGCTGGATTTGTGGCGGCGGGCACGGGCCCGTCTCGGGTAGCTGTGGCTCTGGAAGAGCGTGTAGTCCCCATCAAATGAGAAGCGGTGCCTTGCCCTCGCCAGCTCACCAGGCAGCAACCCAATGGCCACTGGCGTCCGCTTCCTGTCCCTGTCGCTTGTACTGGTGCCCATGGGGCAAAGTGACATGGTGGAGCCTGTCAGGCTGCTGTCTGTCTGGTTATCATCTGAAGGTGGGGCTCCTAAACTTGCCCTGCGGGATGGTGGGATGGGAGGAGCAGGTACGAGAGCCATAGCTGCCACCTCTGGGTTAACCGGTGGCGTCAGTGCCTTTGCTTCCTCCCGAGTCTCATTCTCAAGGCTAAGCAGCGCAATAGCATGGCAATCTGTACCGACTGGAGACTCGCCCACATGCTCCTGTTTTTTTGACGTGGCACGACCGGAGTGGTGGGCACTTCCAGACATTCCACCTTTGATTTTGGAGGCATCAGCCGTGCCATACGCCTTGTATCGGATCATCAGGATGACAATGAAGACGAGCACAGAGGCAACAATGACGCCACCAATAATGATGATCATGGTCCCACCCAGGAACTGTGCTTGAGCAAACTGGCACTGTCCCGCCTCAGGCCCGGTACGGAAGTGGACACAGCCCACCACACGTGTAGCGGTGAGGGACGTGATGCCGTCATCATACACGGCAAGAACACACAACTCATACTCACGTCCCGCCGCCAGGTCATTGATCCGGAATGTCTTGCTCTCTGGTGGAATCATCCTAGAATGATGGAGTACAAGAGACAGAGTGAGGACAAAAAGTTGAATTAGAAATAACTTTAGAAATAAACATATTTTAGATAAGTTTACAATGCTGATACAAATGTTTACAGAGCAAATTGGCAGATCTTAAGCTTGAGTTTGTTCTCTGGAATAAAATGACTGGTCTTCCCTTCCTAGTGAATCAACGATTTTTAAAACTGGGTATCCAACAGTCTCTATAGTAAGGTCTAATGGAAACCAGGAAGTGGTGTCACATGAAGAATCGGCAGCATGTCAGCACAAGTGATGTTCTGATGAGGTCAGATGCTATAAGAGGTCATGTATTACCTGCAAGAATAAAATATCATGTTCTGTGGTTGAATAAAGGACATCTGATGGGCTGGTTTGTAAAAAAAATGTAAGTATAATGTTTGGGCCAGAGACAGAGACAGAGGCAGGGGCAGGGGCAGGGTTATGGCCCACTCTAGCTTGGGAGCAAACCTTTTAAATTTTACACTGGAGGAGTATCACATGTCTGGCCTAATCTTTACCTGATGAAATACTCTGTATTCAACTCGGCCATGTGAGTTTGCACGTTCTCCCAATGCCTCTGGGGTTTCCTAACCTAGTACAAAGACATGCATTTTAGGCTGGCATCTATTAATTGTCTTTAGTGTGTGAATGGGTGTGTGAGTGTGTGTGTGCAATTTGATAAATTGGCTAAATTGTGCTGTGATAATTTGGCATTCTGTCTAGGTTATACCCAGGCTCCATGTTCCACAAGACTTACTAGAATAAGCATTGTAGAGGATGGATGGATGGATGGATGGATGGATCGAAGGATATTCAGTATAATACTGAGACAGATACCAGTCAGTGATCAAATTAGACATATTTTCACATCAGATATGCTATACTGTTTGTACTGGTTAGGGTCGCCAGGACATGAAGTAGTAAGACACCTACAATGAGATGCCAGTCCATCACAGGGCAGCATGCAGACCGTTGTTCACACCTAGGGGCAACGAGGGGGTGAAGAAACTGGAGGACCCTGAAGGAGGCGTTTGTAACTCTGGCAGAAACCTGAGTACAGGATCGATCAGAGCCGGCAATATAACGTGCTATTCATATACTCGAATCTTAAATTAGGAATTACAGTTGCCAACACGTTAACACAAGCTCCATGCAAATAAAAGCTTGCATTTGTTTTCTATTCTATGTAGGCTGCAATATCCTCCTACATGGTTTGGCATTACTTCAAGTCAGTAAGACCTCTCCTACACAGTCTCAGCCATACACTTTCCATACACCTTTGCACCTTTGAAACTGGCTGAACTTTCTGATCAAAGGTTCTTCTTTAACAGCGAGAGTATTTTTCATCCAAGTAAATTGCTACCTAATAGCACGACCACATTTCAAGATGAAAAACATGGTGCAGATCATCTCATTTAACTGGACTTAAGTGCACCATCTAAATTGCACATGACATTTAACACATCTTGTAAGGAAGGCATCATGACACACATCCAGTCAAGTGTGCCAATGTAAGCAAATTACACCTCATTTTCATTTCCATCTTCATCAAAAACAGCCTACATTTGAGTTTGCTTTATTAAAGTCCTCCTACAGGGAGACTCTCAATAAATGAGTTTTTTTCACATTCACACATCGGCTAACACTTCACAACTGCCAATATTGAGATGCTGGTGATTAACACACTTGTACACGAACTTCTGGCATTTCCACCCACACACACACTCTCTCCCAGCTTCCCAGTTCTCTGACATTTGGGCAAATTGTAAAAAAAAGTCGGTATTGCTGCATCCTTCTAAGCTTGGAGAGAGAAAAAAACAGGACATTTCATTTAATGAAAAGCTACACATTTAGCATCTTTTTTTTTTTTTTTAAATCTTCCATATGCTTCCATTTCAGAGAGTCAATCCATTTTAGCACTTGTTTTTAACAGAACACACATGAGCAGTCAGGGATGTAAGATGTATTGTGTGATCACGAGGATGTGCAGCAAACTTCATCCATCATGGTAAAGTTTGTGACACATCAATTTATTATTTCATGCTCCTTTACTTGTAAGTTTTGGAAATTTAATACATGATGCCATAGACCTCTCCTTTTTACACATTAAAGGAAAGACACAACAGGTACAAATAACAAATGTAGTCATTTTTCATGTCTTTGGATGAACTGCATCTAAACCGTAGCAATAAAAAGATGATCTGAAACTCTTTTAAAAACTACTTTGGTTTTGTCCTCGTTATCTGAAACACCATTTGGAAGAAAAGGCTTCAAGCTCCACCCAATTCACAAGTACATCGTGTTGTGTTTATCAAATTAAGTGTCCTTTCTTTAAACCACATTTACTATCAGATTGTAGTTGAATTTTTTTTTTTCTCGAATTGATGTCTAAAATTTAGTTTAAATTTTTTTCCCTGAAACTAAAAAACCTGAATTCATATAACCTTCCATGTTTATGCCTACCACAAGCAATGTCACACATAATATGGCATTAAGATATAACAGTGCATGTTATTTTCTTGATTGAACAATAAGGAAATCATTAAAAACGTATTTCATAAAAAAGACGTTAAGGAAAAACGTGAGAAAAGAAAACAACATTTCATGAAAAAGTTACAATACCAAAAATAAAACACCCCAATCAATGATTCAGCATTCAACTGGCACAGTTAATCAAATCTGATATCTGTTTTTTTTTCTTGCTTATGTAATTTAATAAAAAATTCAAAATGTACTTTTTAATTATTTTTATTTTTATGCATGTAAGAGAAAATATCCTTAAAAGAAAACAAAGAAAACTACTTGAAAAACACTCATAACTCATAAAAAAAAATCAATATTGGACAAAAAGACAATATATCAGCAATTCACATGCAAAAGTAAAACGAATTGTGATATCTGTTATATTTGTTTTTTATTATAATTTTTAATTCATTTGTAGTATCTAGCATTAATTATAGATTATAAACCCAGCAAAATGTAACAAGATGTTTACTTAAATCTAAAAGATGCACTCTAATTTGATTTCCAGATTTATTACTATTTTATATATATATATATATATATATATATATATATATATATATATATATATATATATATTTATTAATTACTCAGACAGACCAGCATGTTTTCATTTAGCCCGGTTGTTTATGAAACCTGTTTCTATATAAACTGGTTTCTTCAGAATCCGAAGCATGCCAGTAAAATGCCTATGGCATTTTAAGATGCTCAGTTTACATTGGTTTATGAGAACACTCTTCTTCCTCTTAGCTATTTCCTTGGTTATTTATATTTATTTTAAAAAAAAATTATTTATTTTTTACACAAGCTGTGCTATGCTTCTGTGCCACAAAGCCATTTTTTGCACAACACACCAGAAACACTTTACGGTTTCACAGCTTTCCCTTTTATTTCATGCTTTATCCTTGAAACACATTGTTGTATGTCACGTATCAGCAAAGTGGATGTGATTTGCCCTGTGTTTGAATGTTTAATCACAACATGTCTGATCTGTGTCTGATCTAAGGTTACTCTGAGCAGTTAATGAACCCTAAAATTAGAGATAACTAGCTGGGTGGCGCTTGGAAATAGATTTTTTTTTCTGAAAATATTTCACATCAATGTATTTCTTTATTTCTAGCTACAGCAACTAATACATTTGCGGTGATTTTGACTATCAAGATCGTTCTTGTAAACATCCCTGCAGTTTATAGAGCAGTGCAGCACAATTCTCTTCACAATTCTTAAGCATAATTCAAATTATGATTAATATACTATACACTTAAGCATATAAAATGCTTAAACCCTTAAACCTCATTTAGACTTGAACACATGGGCAAAGGTCAAAACCAGGAAACACAGGAACCTAGAAAACAAGGCCTGGACTTGCATGGTATGATTGCAAATAGAGCTGTAGGGTCTGTATTTTATGCGTCTCAAAAATACTGTGTTCAATCCAAATAATTTAGCACATACCTAATTTCTAGTTAACTGAATTATTCAGGAACTCCTACCACATGATGACAATAAGAGCATGTCTGAGGTCTGTACAATGGCCATTGGTATCCTTTTATTGGCAACAGTCGACTTGTCACTCTATAACACTCAGTTGATTACATGTAGCAAAATGTCAAGTCAGTAACCACTTTTACTTACCTGTAGACCAGAGTGTCATCCATAGTACTGTTATACTGGATCTGGTACATCCTTATTCCAGGAATGTGTCGCTCTGAGGGCCAGTGGATCATGGCCGAATTGGAGGTCAGCTCATCCACCACCACCCTCTTGTCCTGTTGCTTGGTGTCATTGTTGCCAGATTTGGTGGAGGTGGTGATGTCAGACAAGCCAGGGTCAGCCTCCTTCATGTGACTAGTGTTGTTGACGAACAATGGCAATGGGATCATGTTTATCTCTACAGCTGCTGTGGCAATTCCAGCAGCATTGGAGGCAACACAGTTAAACGCCCCACTGTCTTTCAGGGTTGTAATCAGGATGTCCAGAGTTCCATTATCATACAGGATGGTACGTGAGTTATTGTGGACCAGCTTTCCATCAGGAAAGCGCCAGTGAATTGTAGGATCTGGATCACCCATGGCTTTACACTTGAGCGTAACACCTTGGCCTTCCATGACGTATGGCTTAGTGACCTGGTGCTTGATAATGAGTGGGGGTTCACAGATAAACTCCTCCTCCTGAATGGACCAGAAATACTTGTCCATAAGTTGCTCAGGTGAGGCACAAGTCTCCAGGTCGTCCTTTCGGGTGAGCCTGCGCAACCACAAAAGCTCACAGTTGCAGTGGAGTGGGTTCCCACCAAAACTCACCGTAAGTTTAGAGGAACTAGAGGTACCTTTAGGATCAGACAGCACTTGCGCATGCTGGAAGAGGGAGTCTGGGGGCAGCTTCTGCAAACGGTTGGACGTCATGTCCAATCTGACCAGTTTGGTAAGCAGCGTGAAAGTTCCAGCTCCTATGTGATCGATAAGATTGTGATCCAAAGTTAGCGTGTTGATGTTGGTCATCCTGGCAATAGCCTCCCATGGCAACGTCCTCAGGTTGTTGTAAGACAAATCCAAATCCTCAATAGTTGATACAAACTCGTCAAAGGAGGAAGGGTCTATATGGTGGATTTGGTTGTTCCCCAGGATGAGATGCCGAAGGTTGACCAAACCTTTCAGCTGATCATTCTTTATATCAGTCAGTCGGTTCCCATCCATGTGAAGTGCCCTTAATGCTTTGAGTCCAACAAAAGCATGAGGTGCAATCTGGCTTATGGTATTGCGGGACAGTGTCAGGTGCACCAGGCTCGTCATGTTTAAAAAGTCCTTCCTACGGACAGCTGTGATGAAGTTGTCCGTTAGCCTCAACTCTACGGTCTTGCGATCAATAGTGTGCGGAACAAACAGGAGTCCAGTCTTTGCACAAAGCAAGGTCAGGGTGGGTGAGATGGTCTGGCAGATACATCGGCCTGGGCACTGCTGTCCTCGCACCAGAACCCCCAACAGCATCATGCAAAAAATGAAACGCTCCATGGTTTATCAGCTTCCTCGTCCTGCATATCACACAAATACACAAACAAAGACATCAGTATAGGTGCAGTCTTCAACTCTCTTGATCCTTAATATTTTAGAAGATAAGTAAGGTGTTACTGTTTTCCAGCGTAGACATCAAGAGCCAAAATCAATACCAAATCAAGAGTATTAAATAGCATTCTCCTAAATGCTGACTGAACTGTGGTTAACTTTCTTCCTCCCAGAACACATTTTGGCCTTCAAACACAAACAACAACCCTCAACTCCACACACCATGTGCAAGTTCACTGCTTCTTGATTAGTGTTTATTATTTAAGAGTTTATTTAAGCTACTGTTACTTGTGGCCTGTTGTGGGGTGCATTTCCGTAGCTACTGTTTGGGTCAACTTGCATTCGCCTGCATTATCTGATTTATCTAATTGTCACATTGTACATTTAATCCATTTCTATTTACATTTAAAGGTAGGGTCTTTTGAGATTTTTGAGAAATGCTTCAGAAAACTGAGTCGGACCGAATACTAAACAAAAATCAAAAAACAAACGTGTAGCCAATGAGCAGAAAGGGGCGTGTCTTGTCAATATGGGCAGAGAGAGTGTTCAGTGCGCATGTGTGACATTAGCAGAAAGCGATTTTAACATTGACATGGAGGATAAAAACAAAGAAAGAAAGCGAAGAAAGACTTACGATAAGGTAAGAAGTAGGACGTGTTAATATAGGATCAGCTTTCCAGCGCTGGAGAGAACTGAAGGAGCAGGAAGTTGGTCACATATTCACAGATTGGAGTTTCCCGAGTCAATAACTCCTGAGCTAAAAGCTGTTACTACACAAATAACACCTCTTTTCTATCGTAGTAATGTAGAGACGCAGCTACAACCGTGTTTTGTGTAGTAACAGCGTTTAGCTCAGGAGTTATTGACGCGGGAAACTCCAATCTGTAAATATGCGGCCAACTTTACTTAAGACGCGGAGGCGCTTTTTTCCTTCTCGATATGTGAGTAATGTTGGTTTTGCTTTGTTACACAGAACTAATATATGCCTTTGTCCTTTACATGATTACGCTTCTGTGTCATTTTTGCTGGTTTGTTTATCTGCAATCATATTGTTCTTCCCTTCAGCTATGATAGACACATTTCTTTCCATTAATTGCCTGGGTTACGTATGTAAGTGTGAGCGGAGCTATCAATACAGGGGTGGGACCCATTTGGGTTAAGGGCGTGTTTGTTTTGGTGATTTGGCTTTCAAAAATCGGAGACCCCACCTTTAAGGTTAATGAAACAAATTAGTTCTTCTTTTATCAAACATTAGAGTGAAATGAAGTCAAATTAAGACAAAAAAACATTTACATAGCAGACCATCTTCCATCTTCCAGTTACCAGTATATGGGCCGTCACTATAGAAACGATAACGTATTGTGCGTAACAAGTGTGTTCCTTTAAACCTTTGCTACTGCCCGAAAATTCATCAGTACCTTCAGAAAGAGAAAAGAATTTTGACAAATAAAAGCCCTGAAGAGTTCTGAAGAAATAAATCCCAACTCAGAAGTAAAGTAACCAATAACACATACACACAACACACACTTCACACACTTTATAGCCATCCTGAGAAATATACAAGTGTTTTTCCTGCCCAGGTTAGACTGATGCTCCAATTAAAGGACAAACCTGGTGCTTAAACTTGACAGGTAGGAACAGATAAAGTATTAACTTCATCAAAATGACTTCTACCATCTGAAAAGTTCTGTAGGATTTTGGAGTAAATGGTGCGGTGAAATTTCATTTGGAGGAGAGGCTTAATTGTACGACAGATTGTGGCAGTGTAGGGAGATCCTGTGTGGAAGTGTGACTCAGACTGAGACACGTTTTTTATACTACTCTATGTCCTATCCCCAGTCATCCAGATCGATTTCTCTACACGGCAAGGAAGAGCAAAAAATTATAATTTATGAATTTCTTGGGTTCAATAACAAAGATCCTCAAAGGAATCCCAAACAGAGCATCTCAGGCCCAGCTGCTGATGAATGTACACATTCTGGCCGAATACTGATGATTCACTTTCACGTCCTATGGCTGTGCTTTAGGCAAGGCTCGAAGTCATAACACTGAAGGTTTCAACAGATTGATGGTTAAATAGATGACAGCAGATTACAAATCTTATTCCATTAATATGTGATTTTATGAAAAAATGCCATTTTTTTTAGACTGCACACCTGAATTCATGTAAACAATTGAGACATCATTATGGGATCGAATGGAAAAATGTAAAAAATGTCTGTGTGAGACATTTGCTGATAATCAAAGTGTGAAAATAAATTAATAATGTGGAAAATTAATCGGAAATATTTTTGGTGTGAAATTAACGCAAACTTTTAAAATTTGAAAAGTTGAAATTTAAGTTGAAGGCGAATTATGTGGAAAAATCACAACAAATAAATAAAATCAAATAAAACAAAAACATTTCTCTACACCTGTGTTTGTCTTGACCTCCGTTACATGATGTATAAAATTACACAATGTACACAACGTAAAAATTTGTAAAAATAAATCATTCAATGTGAAAAGTGTAGAGTTTGCATGTTCTCCCCGTGATTCGGGTTCTTTTTCCGCCAGGGTCTCCGGTTTTCCTCCTCCAGTCCAAATACATGAGTTGCATGCTGATTATCAAGGGTTTCCCCTGAGTGCCCAGGGATAGGCTTTGGATTCGCATTTGTAGGATAAGTGGTACAGAAAAAAGATGGATGTACAGTATGTAAAAAAATCAGGTGAAATATTGATACGTTAAAAATATGCATTGCATGTGGAAAAGAATTATTCACTTATTTTATTTTTTTTTTATTCACCTACTTTTTTGTGCAATGAAAAATGCACTAAAAATATATGGAAGAAAAAAACACAACAAACACATGCTCTACATGTGAAAAATATGTGACCCTTAAGAACAAGTCTAAAAAAAATAGCTTTTTTCACATGTGACTTTTCAGTAAGGCAAGATAGGGCGAGTAACCTAAAGGGATGTGTAACGGATCCTCCACAATGCTGTTCTAATCAGTGGCTTTATTTCACCTGAAATACATTTCTGGAAGTGACACATAGCTGATATGCGACAGAGCCGAGCATCGTTATCTAATCAAGTCACCAAGTTGTAGCGCAATAACGATAAGCCTTGTTGACTAAATACATGTTGACTAAAGAAGCGACAGCCCATCAAGTCCCCACGACGTGATTTGCGGAATTGTCACCACACACACCCATGCAATAAAAGTCACAAAAAAACTGTCACTTTTCTAGATGTTCCAGCACAAATGAGAGCAGATCTCTGTGAGAAGTCATCTCAGATACAATACAATTCTTCTCCTGCTTGACTGAATCCCATAAAAATTCCCAAGGTGTTAAAATCATCATCAAAAAAAAAAAAAAAATCACGGTGGGTAAATCTGAGAGATGAAATGCACATTTTTATGCAAATGACTACAGTGAAGTCATTAAGTTATGACATGTTGTGATTGCAAAGCCGAGTTTTGTTGGGAGAATTTATAACCGCACTTTTATTACCGAAGTCTCGTATGTTAGAAAAAGTAAATAAGGAAATAATGAGCACAAAGCCTATTGTGTAGCAGTTTCATAAACAAACCAACACCCATTCTGTCTCAGAATAACCTCTCTGAAATGCTTCTTTTAGCTTCTATGTCCTTGAAAATAACCATTTTATGTGTCCCGCTGTCTCTAGAGACTAAAAGGTAGTGAAATAAGAAGGCGTGAGTTCACACCTCATGAATCCGCACAGTGATCCATTCAGATATAGTGCCCTCGCTCTTTCATTTTAACCCCCAAGAGAGAACGTGACGATAAAGACAGCGGGTCTTTATACAGGAGCCTGTATTCAATAATAGCTCTGTCACGCTCCTTTTCTCCTGATTGAAAGGTGAGAATGGGAGATAAAAAAGCCGTGAACAGTTTGAGATCAAACAGAAGAGAGAGGCGTTTATGCAGTCCATGTGGAACTGAACGGGAGTCTAAAGGTTGTTACAATTATTTATGAAATGTATGATTGAGAACATGGTGACTCTTAATTACTAGTGCATGTTTATATAAATGACGTGTGACTGTGGGTTCCAGGAAAAAAGGGGTGTTACTTGTCAGTTCACCAAAGGAGGTGTGGCCACTGTGATTGAATATTAGAAAAGGGGGTGTGGCTACTGTGATTAAATATTAGAAAAGGAGGTGTGGCTACTGTGATTGAATATTAGGAAAGGAGGTGTGGCCACTGTAATTTAATATTAGGAAAGGAGGTGTGGCCACTGTGATTAAATATTAGGAAAGGAGGTGTGTCCACTGTGATTGAATTATTAGAAAAGGAGGTGTGTCCACTGTGATTGAATTATTAGAAAAGGAGGTATGGCCACTGTGATTGAATATTAGAAAAGGAGGTGTGGCCACTGTGATTGAATATTAGAAAAGGAGGTGTGTCCACTATGATTGAATTATTAGAAAAGGAGGTATGGCCACTGTGATTGAATATTAGGAAAGGAGGTGTGGCCACTGTGATTGAATATTAGGAAAGGAGGTGTGGCCACTGTGATTAAATATTAGGAAAGGAGGTGTGGCCACTGTGATTGAATATTAGGAAAGGAGGTGTGGCCACTGTGATTGAATGTTAGGAAAGGAGGTGTGGCCACTGTGATTGAATATTAGGAAAGGAGGTGTGGCTGTTTTTAATTGTAGGCTTTGTAATTTATCAGCAAAAAGTTTTTTTTAGAATGCTGGAATGTTCTAAATAACACATGCCTCTGCAGGCTTTATTCATTTTAGCACAACTGTCAAAGAAAAGCAAATCTGCTTCCACATTTGAACATGAGTAAAAGTCAGACATTTACCATCGGGATTATGCTGCCAATTTTTGTAAAATGTCACGGTTTCTGTCAATAATAACACGCTATCGGCTCTGTTTAGGTTCGATAACGTCCCACAGTGCTAACTAGGACACAAAAATGGCTTGTCTGAAACTGCTGGAATGCTTCCTTGAGGGTTTTACTATTGATTTTCCTATATCACAGGACAAAAATAAATAAAATAAATAAAATAATCAGCCGAATAGAGAACTTTGTTGCCAAGGCAACTTCGTGGGAGAATGTGGGTCCTTGAATCACATTAAGATGCTGTTAAGCTGCCAGAGAAATGGAGGTCTCAATCTTGATGGAGATGAGGTAGGCACTGAATATTTACAAGTGCTTTAACCAGGCTTTTAAATATCACTAAAAGCTAAAGCAACACCTGCACATGCACACATACATTATATTCACCATCTGTTTCACAGATCACACCAAAGGTCACAGATTTGGAGCCAAGACGACAGTTTCTATGCTCATCAGTTGAAGTGTCTAGTTTTCTATTACAAGGAGATTGCATCACTGAAAATGGCCACAAGCTGCCTACAGCTGGACCGATTGGCCGTCTGATGCCCCGCTGGCTGGCGTGCTGCCTGTCCGGGCAGTGAACATTAGCATCAATCACAGAAAGCGTGTGACTGCATGAATTTTTAAAACTGCACATCATTAATAAAAGCTGAACATGCTGTCATAATGTCTGAGCTTTAGAGATGCTCATGCATAATGGTGGATTAAAATACAAAAGGAGTATGAATCATGAGTACTACCACTAATAATGCAGCTTCATTCATATTTCATATTCATCTGAAATAAAAAAATTAACTCTAATTGATTTTCTGTACACACCAAACTGAGTACAAGATTTCAAAAAAATACTCTAGGGATTGATAGAGGCTTAGATCATGCCTCCTTAACTGGAACTTAGAAAGACCTACTGTAGGTCATGCCTCTTTCACTGGGACTGACAGACACTTAGATCATGCCTCTTTCACTGGGACTGATAGAATCTTTGGTCCTGCCTGCTTCACTGGGACTGATAGGGGTGGTCATGGCTTTCATTATTGGCACTGAATGAAACTTAGTTCATTCCTTCTTTAATGGAACTGACTAAGACTTAGGTCATGCCTCCCTCACTGGGATTAACAAATACTTTGGTCATGCCTTTCTCACTGGGACTGACAGAGACTTAGGTCATGCCTCCCTCACTGGGATTAACAAATACTTTGGTCATGCCTTTCTCACTGGGACTGACAGAGACTTAGGTCATGTCTCCCTCACTGGGTTTGACAAAGACTTTGGTCATGCCTCCCTCACTGGGACTGACAAAGACTTTGGTCATGCCTCCCTCACTGGGACTGACAAAGACTTTGGTCATGCCTCCTTCACTGGGACTGACAAAGACTTTGGTCATGCCTCCCTCACTGGGACTGACAAAGACTTTGGTCATGCCTCCCTCACTGGGACTGACAAAAACTTTGGTCATGCCTCCCTCACTGGGACTGACAAAGACTTTGGTCATGCCTCCTTCACTGGGACTGACAAAGACTTTGGTCATGCCTCCCTCACTGGGACTGACAAAGACTTCGGTCATGCCTCCCTTACTGAGACTGACAGAGACTTCGGTCATGCCTCCTTCACTGGGACTGACAGAGATTTCAGTCATGCCTCCCTTACTGAGACTGGCTAGGACTTTGGTCATTATTTTCACTGGAACTGTCAGAGACTTGTTCATGCCTCCCTCACTGAGACTAACAGACACAACTCATTCACGAGTACACCTCATTCACTAGCATGTGCCTTGTACACTGGTACAAAGGTCACACTTCCTTCAGGGATCATGCCTCCTCACTGTGACTCAGGCAATTTTATGTTGGTGTATTTAATTAATTAAATTAATTATTTCTGAAAGGTGGCTATTAATACATTACTAGTTATTAAAAACAATTATTTTCATAGGATGTGTGTGTGTGTGTGTGATGTCACAGCCGCCTGTTATTTGTCTCACTATTCATCTGTACAATTGCTTTAACAACCTTTCTTCTTTATTATTCTTTGGAAGAATAGATAGCAATTATACACTGAAAAGGCAGTGAACTCAACACGACCTTGCCGATTCAAAGCCCCGAGCTTTTGAACAATTATTGACTGACCAGGTATTTGTCCGGCATTTTTCAGAAAGATCGACGGTCGAATGACTAAGCTAAAGGCCTCCCAAAGGTCATGGAATGCTGACTTACTGCCTAGACTGTCCTTTTAATAACAACCATTTTTCTTTTTCTTTCAATTAAACAACAAAGGAAAAATAACACTGCCAGTGCACACAGTGATTCAGCTTTTTTTTTTTTTATTCTTTTGCTTTGATGGCTCTGTTTTCATGAACAGACTTCCTGTGAATTTTAGCAAGCCATTTTTAAAATCAGACCTTATGTGGTGCTGTTTATTAGTCACAGACCATTATGGGTAGTAAATCAAAGCTATGAATCACAGGGGTCGCTATAGCGAGCGGGATAAGGATGTCGTTTTGAAGAAGCACTACGCAAGATGTGAAAATGTCACCCACAAATCTGAATGACCAAAATTACAGAACATCGTGTTTTTTGGCAACCAGGCCTAATTATTCCCAAGCAGGACAAAATTAGAGATGTGTGCGAGAGATGGAATGAGAGAAAGAAAGAGGGAGAACAAACTGTGTTTCCTTTCACGGCTCCTATAATTAGCATAAAAATCAATTCGACACAGAGGCCTTTCTCTCATGCCTGGATGAATCCATATTTAGCTGCCATGAGACAGAAGGATGAGGGCTGGATTGAGGAAAAAAGAACAGGTTGTAAGTCTTGGTTCAAGTACAAATAGCACATTTTAGCTTGAATGTATTATTAGCATAGGTATTATATTTTATAAATTATTGCTAGTTATATAAATGAGCTCGTATTAATCTCATGCAAAATGCAAAAGATGTGTAAGTGCAACCTGACTCTTTACTCCAGCCTTAACCATTACTAAAGTCATACAAGTTCATTTAATTCATTATTCATCTTTAGTACGCGCTTGATCCGGGTCAAGGTTGTGGTGGATCTGGAGGCTATCACGGGAGCTCTGTGTGCAAGGCAGGAATACACACCAGTCCATAACAAAACAACAGTCACTCCTCAGAGAATTACGGAGAAACCGATTTAAGTACTGCCATGGTTTTGGAACGGTTTTGGGATATAGGAGGAAACCAGGGAACCCAGAGGAACTCCCAAAGGAACTTGCAAAACTCCACACAAGCAGCAGAAGAAACTTTAATGCAGCTGTGCCACCCTTCATGAACTGGTCAGATTGTCTAAACAAAGCCAGATACAACCAGAACCTGAATATGTTTTTCAAAAAGTACCAGCTGTGCTGAACCCCTTCTGGAACACCAACACTATCAGATTTTTCAGCATCGTCTTACACGGAAACACGATGGGACATCGGTTCTTGTGCATAGAAAGAAACGCCAAATCAGTTGCAGTTCTCTTCTAAAGCAGTAAAAATAATTACAAGCTCTTTTTGGAGAAGGTGGGACATCAACACTCGAAATTAGTTTCTCAAAACCATCAAATACGTACAGTAAATGTCATAGCGTTTTATTTGTGTAGAAAGAAAGGACTTTTTACTCAATCAGTCACAATTCTCTCCTAAAGCAGTAAAAATGATTACAGGCTCTTTTTGGAGGAGAAATAACCAACACTGTCAGCTTCTTATAACCTTCAAATACGGAAACCTGCTGAAACTTTCTACACTTTTGTGTAGAAAATAATAACGTTTTATTCAATCACTTGCACTTCTCTTCTAAAGCAGGATTTCTGCAATGATTTGAAATGTACACTATATTTGACAGATACATATTTGAAAGAGAGAAAACCAGCCATATGCTGAGCCTCTAGGATGTCTAGAAATAGACTGTGGATTAAAACCAAACAAAAAGAATGTTTGTATTTACTTTTCTGTACTTCAAATCTTTTTTTAAGCGAAGAAAGCAGCAGAAGTCGTGAGTGAGAATCAGACTGGCCTAAAGCTAAAATAAGCCTAAACTTTAGGAAAATGTTCTTCTGAAGTGCTTAGACACCAGTGAGCCTTCGAAACAAGCAACGAGGAGAAACATCATTATTTACCAGACTGAATATCTGCATTTAGTTCATTGTGGACTTCATTTCCATTGCTGTTAATAGTGGTGTATCATTTATAAGGTTAAATTCATGATGCATAAACTATACTGAGGTGCATTTTGGTCATTTCAAGAACCTGTGGGCTCATAGGGGGATGTGGTAGCCTAGTGGTTAATGTGTTGAGCTACCAATCGGAAGGTTGTGAGTTCGATTCCTATGTCCACCAAGCTGACACTGCTGGGCCCCGAGTAGTGTTAATTTCGTCAGATGAGACGAGACAAAATATGTTCGTCAACAACCTTTTTTTTCATGACTAAGACGAGACGATGACGAGACTGCACCACTGTCCAAAAACGCTGACTAAGACTAAATTAACATGCATTATTGTTGACGAAAAAAGACGAGACGAAAATGTTTTGTATAAAATAAAAACTAAGATAAAATCTCTCTTCATTTTCGTCTACAATTGTCTCTGCTTTTTCATCAGCTGTTACGCCTTTAAAATATTCAGAACGAGTTCGCGGCTTCGCGCTGTTTAGTGTGTGCGTAGAAAGAATTCGTCCACACGCCGCTCAAAAAAAAACAATCCTGAGCGCAAGTCCACCCCTGGTCTAGTCAGGCTTTTTGTGTTAAATTATATTTCCTGTCGCTGCGCAGGCTCTTTTATTGTACATGACAGCTTATGTCCCGATGACCGGTCTTTGCATTACGATTAAAAGCAGTATCAATAAAGTAAATAATGTGATGTGCAGTCAAGTTCGAGTGAAAAATATGTGAAACACTTTTTTTTACTGAAATGTTTATCAGTAATAATCTCAGTAATAATGTGTTATTTTAAAAAAAGACTACAATTTTCTGACTAAAACTAAGCTAAAATTAAAAGACTTTTAGTCGACTAAAACTTGACTAAGATACCTTGAGTTTTCTTTTGACTAAAACTAGACTAAAATGACAAGACTTTTAGTCGACTAAAACTTGACTAACAAAAAAAGATATGTGAATGACTAAATATGACTAAAACTAACAAGGACATTTGGCACAAGACTAAGACTAAGACTAAATTAAAAATAGGTGACAAAATTAACACTACCCCTGAGCAAGGCCCTTAACCCTCAATTACTCAGTTGTATAAAAAGGAGATAAAATTTTTTGTACATCGCCCTGGATAAGGGCATCTGCTAAATGCTGTAAATGTAAATGTAACATCCTTGATTGAAGCTCTCTAAACGCTGGGCACATTTCAAAGCCAAACCTATTAAAGAAGAAGAAGAAGAACGGGTGCATAGAAGCTTTAATTATCGCCACATATACATTACAGCACAGTGGAATTCTTTTCTTTACATACCCCAACTGAGGAGGTTGGGGTCAGAGTGCAGGGGCAGCTATGATACAGCGCCCCTGGAGCAGGGAGGGTTGAGGGCCTTGCTCAAGGGCCCAACAGTTTCAGCTTGGCTGTGCGGGGCCTTGAACTCCGATCAACAACCCAGAGCCTTAACCAGTTGAGCCACCACTGCCCCAATGAATGGTACATTCTACATTAAGAGACTTCAATGCTACTTAATAGATTTTTTTTTTTTGTATAAGCAATTGTTCCTGCTGCAATTCCTGGCAGTCTGCTAATACACCTGCCAATGTGCTAACACATGCGATGCTGTTTTCTAACACACACCTGCTTGTCCACTAGCACACCTTGCAGTGTGCTATAACATTTGACATTGTGCTTACACACTTGATAATCTGCCAACACACTAAATGATCTCTCAGTACCCCTGGGGGCTTCAAACACACCTGACGATCTAATAATAAACAGAAAAAAAAAGAAACACATCTGGCAATGTGCTAAAAGAACAACACACCTGGAATACTGGTAACACACATAAAGGGCTGCTAACACATCTGGATGACTGGTAACATAGATGAAGATCTTTTGACACGTTTGGAATACTGTTAGCACAAATGAAGGGCTGCTAACACATCTGGAAGACTAGTAACACACATCAAGTGCTGATAAAGCATCTCTAAGTCTGATAACAAATGAAGGGTTGATAACACATCTGGAAGACTGCTAATATAGATGAAGGGTTACTGACACATCTGGAACACATATGAAGGCCTGTTAACACATCTGGAAGACTGGTAATGCACATAAAGGACTGATAACACATCTGGAAGACTGGTAACGAAAATGAAGGGCTACTAACACATCTGAAAGAGTGGTAACATTGATGAAGGGCTGCTAACACACCTGGAAGACTGGTAACATACATGAAGGCCTGCTGACACATCTGGAACACAAATCAATGGCTGCCAACACATCTGCTTCAATTCTAAAACTCCTTCTGAACTGCTAGCATATCTGTTTAGACACTAACTGATTTGCTAGCACATCTGCATCAGGTCTGCATTTGCTAACACATAACACATCTGGTGACATGGCTCTTATTATATTAGCGTTGAGTCATTCTGAAATACCAAGAGATTTCTAACGTAGAAATGTAATGGAGTCAGAAGAACAAAAAATGGAGATAAAATATTGAAAGGATTAATTACATTTGCACCAATTACACATTTTAAAATATAGGTATCTGGTGTAATAAAGCTTGATGTACATCACTGGCTCTGGTCACTGGTCATGTGTCTACTTAACAACTCAGAGTCTAATGACCGATCTGGAAGGCACACAGTCTCTGACTCAAGCTGCCTCTCAATATGTTCTCGTCTCTAACCAAAAAAAAGCTAAACATGCACCAAATTCTTAAGCGTTATGTCATCTGCCAGATGGTAACTTTCCTAATTAGGCTTTAGATCTGAGATTTGAAAAGCAGGACTATGGAGTGGTAATTTCAGGAGCAGTAAACGAGAAAGTCTCCAAGTGCAGCACTCGAGATGCTTTTACCGAACAGTTCAGCATGGACTGCGGCTATTAGCATGTGAATAATGAGTTGTGCTGAAGCAGTACAATAGCGGTCACGCCTCCTAAATCGCAGGCGCTGTATGTGGTCGGTTTTACTAAATGCTCGAACAAACTCGACAAAGAAACTCTATCTCATGTTCTCAAGACGTGACACGGTTTGGCCTGAATTTCAGGAAATAACTGATCGATTGGGTCAGAAATTATGACTCTGAAAGTTTCATTTTGAACTTTAGCTGCTTCCTTTGCTTCCTTTTCTCGCCAGTGAAATGGGAAATTGCCTTTCAGTTGTCTGACTGATGGACAGGTAATGCAATCTTGCCTGCTCTCTCACCATTTTAGGCCATTTTAAACAATTTTAATCCCGTTATCTCTCCCTCACTTTCTCTTGATTTTTTGTGCTTTTATAGAAGGCTCTGAGTTTATCTGTGATAGTATTGAGATCTTGTTAAATCCTTGCGATGATGTTCAGCTTTTAAATATGGTACAGAGGCTTCACGGTTAAGCCCCAGATGGTTAAAGTACCATGCATAAGTATTGACTCCCCCTCTTTAAAAATTACCAATGTAGTGTTGAAATAGAAAATAAAGTGTGATAGAAACAGAAGTGTATTTCACAGAGATGGACTAAAAAACATACTGTACTGAAGAAACTCTGCCCGCAAAGAAGGTCACCTATCTAACTAACCAAGCTACTGATATAATTGATGTTTTTTCTTAATGCTACAGGCAAGAGATTTTCCTGCTCATTTTGCTGTTGAGGAATTTAGGCCAGTGATCCCATTTGAACACATTCAGCACGTCTGAACGACAGGACTGGGCTTGTGTATCACACTGCAGCATATCACAGCCAGGAGAGCTCTTACATCCAACCCAGATCCAACAGTCATGCAAGAACCCTGTGTCACATTAATCCCTTCTAGCAAATGGCAGCATTTGTCTGATTCATGCGCACATTTCATGTAATATTCTCACCCATGTAAATCCATTTAACACCAATGGAACTGTGTCGAGCTGTCAAGCGTTCATGTTTCACTACCGAAAATAATGTTAACATAATCAACATGCATTAGACTTGTATTGACTCACATTACATGCTGTTGTAGATCTGGGAAACAAGTGTTATTTTTTTGTATATAAAGAATTCCTCTCATGCTGTCCTGAACTAAAAGACTACAGAAGATGAAGCTGTGAACAATCTATAACAAGACATTGATGGCTAACTGTTTGGCAAACACATAAATATATCCGTAATGGAGCAGGCTCTATTCTTGTACGTGGTATTAATTCACAAAGCAGTAACACACTATTAAACCCACAAATTACCCCCTGTGTCTGAGAAACCCTGAGCAGCTACGCTGGCCGTCAGCGTGGACATGACTTTAGAGAACAGCGTAGGCTAGTAACTCAAGTACAAGCACATGCTTAAGCAGTTTCAGATAACTTTATATACAAATGCTATATACAAACCCACTCACCCTGATGTTTGGAATCTTTTCATATCTTTTTGGGAATTTTATTGTAATAATTTAGAGAAAAATGTAAAATTTAAATTTGTACAACAGGATACAATTAAGATTAGTGTCAAGTTAGCATGACAGTTACCCGGAGTTAGCGTCAAGATAGCCGGTCTGCAAAATAACTGAGAATTAAAAATTAGAAAACACAACACATGAAAAAAAAAATAAAAATAAAAATAAAAAACCCATAAAACTATTAAAATTGTTAAAAAGAAACTGTAAAATAATGTGAATGCTTAATGTGAAGTGAGTGCCATAATGAGATTATTAAAAATAATAATTATTAAAAATCATTTTAACAAATGATTAAGATTAGTGTGATGTTAAAACATTGATCAGTCCATAAAACTACTTTTCATTGTTAAATAATCTGTAGAACAGTTTCATTCATTCATTCATTCATCTTCTACCGCTTATCCAAACTACCTCGGGTCACGGAGAGCCTGTGCCTATCTCAGGCGTCATCGGGCATCAAGGCAGGATACACCCTGGACGGAGTGCCAACCCATCACAGGGCACACACACACACACTCTCATTCACTCACGCACTCAGGGCCGGCCCTGCGCATAGGCAGAATAGGCAAATGCTAAGGGAGCCACCCACCACTAGGTGCGTCCGTGCGCCCAAATTATTATTTTTATTAATATATGTATATACATATATTTTTTTTAAATTAATATATATATATATATATATTTTATTACCTGATAAGTATTTTATTTATATATTTATTATATATATTTTATTGCTGTAAGAAAGGCAAGGAAAGCAAGGTCTCCGTAATATAGTTTTTTTAATATAGTTAGTGTGTGTTTCCAAAATATTTTCAAAATAAAGAAAAACAGGACAAAGCTGTGCAGTTTGTTTCTGTGTAAGTTTATGAACAAAATGATCGGAACACAATTGTCTGTGATTCCAGGGGCACCAGGTGAAATCTTGCCTAGGGCAGCAAATTGGCCAGGGCCGACCCTGCACGCACTCACACACTACGGACAATTTTCCAGAGATGCCAATCAACCTACCATGCATGTCTTTGGACCGGGGGAGGAAACCGGAGTACCCAAGGAAACCCCCGAGGCACAGGGAGAACATGCAAACTCCACACACACAAGGCAGAGGCGGGAATCGAACCCCGACCCTGGAGGTGTGAGGCGAACGTGCTAACCACTAAGCCACCGTGCCCCCCTCTGTAGAACAATTTGATAAACAAATTTGTTATAAACAGTAAAATTAAGATTTGTGATTTGGGAACTAATAAATAAAACAGTTCATGAAAAGGTTAAGGTTTAAATGTTCAATTATAGGGTAATCATAGCAATTTGTAAATCAAGATTAGCATGAGAAGCTAAGTTTTATTGTAAATATGTAGGAAATTTAACTGCATTAACTGTCCCAGATTAAAATTCTACACACTTTGTAAAAAAAAAAAAACACGTTAGAAATGTAATTCTTGATACATTTGTATTGTACCTTTTATATTCTATTGTAACAGAACAGAACATTCTTCAAATATTGGATGGTTTTTTATTTTTTTTTTTAAAGGTCTATAATAAAATTTCAATATTCACCCACATTCAGCTGCAGTCTCCCATTACACACCTCAGTGCTATAATCATCATAAAGCTTTATAGAGACATTACTCCACTCATCTCTGACGTTCTGCATGTGTTCAGATGTTCCATCACAGGGAACAATGGAGGAAAGGTAGATAAAGCGTCTTTTTATATGCGGAACCTTCATTACGTTAAAATTAATTAGGGAAATTCCTATAAACATTTTATCATGACTAAAATGCACTCAGACATTTTATGTGCTGTACCAAAGAGAAGTGTGAGGGTGTAGTTTTACATTATTATTTAACGGAAAAAAAATCAATTTCGGAAAAGAAGAAATGAAGGCTGCAAGCATTAGGTGTGAGTCAGTTAACTGGCTCCAAGCCATTTACTGATTAGAAAGAGATTTGTGAAATATGGATAATTAAATGAACCACTAATGAAATTGAAAAAAAGAAATTAAAATAAAAATCAATTTTTGTAATAAAGAAAAAAAAATCTAGAGATTATTTTTCAAAAGAAAATAAAAAAATTAATATCAATTAAATCAAGTTTTTAAAAACAAAATAGAAACAGAAGAAAGAATAATAAGTTTCTTATTGATAGTTAATTTAATTTAAATTGAAATAAAAATGTGAAAAATTAATTAATTAAAACAGAGAAAATTAAAAAATAAGTATTTTTTTAAATAAATTATGTTTTTGAAATAAAAATCATACCATGAAGTAAGAGACAAAAAACAAACAAAAAAAAAAAACAAAACAGAAAACTATTTATTAATTAAAAGAAAAAACTAAAAATGTTTACTTTTTTTAATTAAAATGTAAATTTTAAATAATGGTTATTATATATTAGGAAACACATTTATTCCGTGGTTATTAACAATCATCAAGAGGTAGACAAATATACCTGTTGTTCAGCATAAGCATACAGAATAACCGACAGGAGATATGCTGCAGAGTTACATTCACCTAGACATTCAGACTTGAACTAAATACAGGAGAGATTTGAGTGACTAACAGGGAAATGTGGAAGAAAGAAAGCGGGACTAAGAGATATAACTTTGCCTGGCAGATGTGTACAAGAATGAGAAAAGTAGGCAGTGAACACAGCTTTCCGTACTATACTATACATATAAACATTTCTGTAATTATTATATTGTTTAAACGATTTAATTGTTGTTAAGAACTGATTGGATTACAAGGCTGAAGCTTCCTGATTAAGATAAAGAAAGAAAAAAAAACACACTGGAGGTCACGTTTTCCAGGAAAGATCACAAGCTCCAGATGGTAAGGAATAGATAGTACAGGGGCATAAAAGTGACCATTGTATATACCAATGTTTTTTTTTTTTTTTTATTATTTGTTATGCTAATCCATTCGCTTTGTGTAAGAATCCAAAGAAGAATCTTTTTAACATGCTTCTTGTAGTTGATGTTCTACTCTGTAAAGATATGCGTGAAAGGAAGCCTTTGTCTATATCAGGAACATAGAGAATACAGTATCAGTATCAGGAACTTCACACAGATTTACTCTTAGTGAAAAAAGGCACTAAACTGTGTCTGTTCTTGCTGAATAGCATTTGTAGTGTCGATATTTATCTTAAATTCAACAATGAAAAGCTCCCTCAGATGAAGAAGGAAGAAACCTTGAAAGGAACCAGACTCAGAAAGGAATCCATCCTTATCTTCAGTGACATCGGAGAGTGCGGTAATAAATTATGTTCCTTCTTCAACTATATACAGTATAATCAAGTGAAGTTGTGTAACTAGAAGCAAATTATAAATTAGCATAATTTCCGAGTTGTGCTCTTAAGCAAAGAGTACCAACCCTATGACACGGAAAGTACATTATCTTTTTTTTCTGAAATAAAGATAAAGAAAATAAAGTTCATGCATTGTTCTTATTCCCTATCAGATAAAAGGTACAGAACCTTTCATCGTTTGTCATCAAGCTGATACAGTCAAAAAGATCTTTTGTTTACACTTATGTACCTACAAATGTCAAAAGCTTTTCAGTCTTCAAAATATAATTGCTAAGGCACAACAGTATCTTGGGTCACAAATTCCCTTTCTCGGGTTCTGAGAACAGTGAGATTCACAGTTGTTTTCTCATGTGTCTTTGTTTTCTCATGGGTCTTTTGTCCTGTCTGTTTTTTTTTTCTAATGATGGTTGTTCTGTGTTCCAGAGGGAGTCCTATACTAGGGAATTCACTAGACTTCCTTCTTTCAGCAGGAAAGATCTGTTAGTTCCTCAGGAGCTCTTGGTTCCACAATTCCACTCGACTACAAACTGTTGTAGAAAGGACATTTACATTATCTCCATTTAAGTGTCACCCAAATGAGGATGAGGTTCCCTGAGTCTGGTTCTTCTCAAGGGTTCTTCCTCATATCATCTCAGGGAGTTTTTCCTTGCCACCGTGACCTATACTTCTATGAGATGCTTTGAGACAATGTGAATTGTTTATAGTGCTATACACATAAATTTAATTGAATCAAAAATCTAATTGAATAGACTTCGGGGTCATGAGGTCCAACTCGGGTACATTACTGGTTCTCACTTCCGGGTTCGTGGACATTTAAACGAGGCGCATGTTACCATCTGATCCAAAGTATCGTCAGTTCTTGCTGCATACGAAACTAGTGCTGTACTTTTGTGCTTTTGTCATTGTGTTTGTATATTCCCATTTTCAGTGTTTTTGGATTAACCGTTTTGGATTTGGCTCTCGTCTGTTTTGTTTGCCACACTGACTGCATCTCTCGCCTGTTTGGTCGATGCTGATTGTGATACTGTTTTCTGGACTGTTTGCGTTTCTTCTTTATTAAAGCTCATAATACTGTGGATGGATTCTGGATTCTCATTCTCATTATGGAAATAATGGATTCTCCCACCTCTTCATTACACCTTGTTTAGTGTTTCTGATTTCTGATGATTATATGTTTTTATCACGAAGACTTTGTACATATTTTCAATCCTTGATTTTGACTTTGATTTATTATGTAATATAAGCTACTGTTCTCTGATAAGTCGCGTACAACTGTAGCATAAATATGTAATTGTATATAGACACTTAAAGGTGAGGTCTCCGTTGTTTGAAAGCCAATGTTGACATTTTAAATCACCAAAACAAACACGCCCCTAACCCAAATGGGTCCCACCCCTGTATTGATAGCTCCGCCCCACACATACACCAGACAAGTATAACCCAAGTATAACCCAGACAAGTATTATGGTGGAACCTGTTGGGGCAGCTGACCGAGGGGATATTTTTATCAATAGATAAACACAATGAGTAATACTATGGTAATACAAATGTGTTTTTGTAGTACTGTGTGTTGTACCGTGAAAGGTTTATCTCCGTTTCACGTGGAAGACGTTCAGTTCTCTCCAGCACTGGAAAGCTGATCCTATATTAACACGGGTCCTACTTCTTGCCTTATCGTAAGCCTTTCTTTGCTTTCTTTCTTTGTTTTTATCCTCCATGTCAATGTTAAAACCTCTTTCTGCTAATGTAACACACGCGCACTGAACACTCGCTCCGCCCATATTGACAAGACACGCCCCTTTCTGCTCATTGGCTACACATTAGTTTTGCTTTTGCTTTGTTTGGCGGCCCAACGCAGTTTTTTAAACCATTTCTCAAACAAAGGAGACCCTACCTTTAAAGCACTCTTTGCAAATTAAAACCACCTTGAAACTTGTTAACGTTAAAGTACAATCAATGTGTCAAAATCTGACTCAAATTAAAGTGATTTGTTTTCACTTGGGAGACAACAGAGTCATGCCCTCCTGTATGTAGCTACAGTGAACGGTAGCTCACAGTAAACATGGTTTCTTTTGACACTGATGTAAATTTGACTGGATGTCTTGATGGGAATGTGAGAATTGCTTTACTTCATTAGAAATCCAAACGACAGAAATAAACACACATAAGCATAAAAAACAAACCTTTCAAACCTCTTCATACACTTTAGAAGCCCATTTCTGAGATATAATGTCATTACACGAAACTTTAGATGAATTATTAATTGAAATAGTAAGTCTGTTCATGGAAAATAATTCCATACACATCATTCCCATCACCTCATGTTTAATATTTGATTATATTTGACTTGTGCACATTCTTGTGACTTGTGTTTTCTAGATTTTAAAGTAAATGATCTTATTGTGTGTGTGTGTGTGTGTGAGAGAGAGAGAAAGAGAGAGAGAGAGTAAGAGAGAGATAGAGAGAGAGAGAGTGAGAGAAAGAAAGAGAGAGATCAAAGCAATGCTTGAGTGACCGTTTTCTGATTAGGTTTTAGCTTTTAAAGTAACTTTAGAGAATGAGATCATGGGTTAAAACTGTGCCTTCGTCACATTCTCTGCAAACATTTTAGAAAAAAAACACGAGGCTCATTTTTCAGGAAACATCCCACCGTGCCAGACGAAGCATATCAGAAACTCGCAGCTTACAGGATGACTAAGATGGCCGCCAGCATGTGCGTCACGCTGATGTTGCTAATGGAGCAAACTCTTGTGCTAGAGCTGCACTGCAGAAATCACACTGAGAGAAGGGCATACGGAAATAATACACCTGTGCAAAAATGCCCACGGTGGTGTGTCTTTTATACTGATGTATTGCTATTAAGAAGAAATGGAAACTCTTCATCTGGCATAACGGCTTAGTAAAAAAAAAACACCTCAGGAATGCTAGGAGTAAAGATTTCATCCGCTCGGAAATTACATTGAAATAGGAGACCTGAATAAAATAATAGTTACCTCAGGATCTACAATCAAAGCCTTAATCTTGGCCCAAAAAATAGTCAAATATTAAGAACAATTTCAGACAGAAATTCAAAACTAAAAAAGTTCTTCACAAGATGTAAAGCAGCGCTAAGCTGAGAAAAAAGAAATAAGTCTACCTTATATCTTGCTAAAAAGCAAGGGACGCATTGATAACAAGGTAACCCAGCTCCATTTTAATGCCACTATTTTCGGCACCATTAATGCATTTATCTTGTTCCCTGATCCTTTTGTATGCTAGTTTTCTTGTGCACCCCAACTCGCTATGATTGAATCGTGAAGAAGCCGTGACCTTATATTTTCCTTTTAATAACGCAGACTGCTGTATTCACATGTAGAGACGGGAATGATGAGAGAAAATAGGTGCTACTTTAACCCGTGCACATTTAGATCACAAGAAAGCAAAGAAAAATATAGGTAGTTTGCTGGGTTGTGAGTATCTGTGCTTCAGTAAAAGCCCTATCGTGAACACCACATTTGACTGAAATATTGGTTGGTAAGTACAATTCATTTTAGGAGAGAAAAAAAACAAGAATAAAAATCATAAGGTTTCAGTGCTTGGACCCCTCATCCATCCATCCATCCATCCATTTTCTGTACCACTTATCCTACAAAGATTGCAGGGAGCCTGGGGTCTTATCCAGTGGAATATAGGGGCAAAGGCAGGGGACACTATGGACAGGGTGACAGTCAATCATAATCACAAACCATGTATAGTTTAAAGAAGCCAATCAACACGTTTTTGGACAAAGGGAGGAAACCGGAGTACCCAGAGGAAACCCCTGGAGCATGGGGAGAACATGCAATCTCCCAAACCCGTGTGGTGATGCGAGGTGAAGCTGCTAAGCACTAAGCCAAAAAAAGAGAACAAGACTTAGTGACTTAACAAGGCTTATTCCAAGCACTTACTGCTGGACTCCCTATTAATGATGATAATGATAATAATTAAAAAAACATCTTTATTTTATAGACTTCTTGATGTATCCATTTTTAGACTTTTAGATGAGAAACATCCCATAAAATATTTACAGTTTATTCGTTAGCATTTCAGTATAATGGGAATCACTTCAAGCTTGGACTCTGAATAAAAATCCTAACAAAAAACAAACGGTTAAAAAAAAAAAAAAGAAAGCACTGATACAAAAGAAAAATAAACATATAAATCTTTCTCTCATTTACACACTCAAGATATCGGAGTTTGGATAATGTTTCAACTTACTAACAGTTCATTCAGTAACAATTAAGTATAATTACTGGGGTCACTCAGTGCTTGGACCCCTAAAAAGTATCTTAATCAAAATAAGAGCTTTAATAATAAATAATACAATAATAATTTACAAAATTAAATTAAAAAAACACGAAACAAATCAGTATTGCAGGGATTTTGTGATTTTGTATTTGCTGAAATAAAGACAAATTTTCGATCAAGCAAATTTTCCAAAATTACCTCAGATTTTCTGCAGATTTGGGGTAAAGATAGAGCTAGGAGTACAGCTATCGTAGAAAATAAGAACATATGTGTCTTTACTAACAGGAGCTTGAAAAAAATATCCTGTGATTGCGATTTCACCAATTTGAGTATTTTTCTTCGAAAAAACAAAAAGCTCAAAAAAAATGCAGATTTTGAAGAAAAAAAAAAAAAAAAACCTGCAAAATCAAACAAATCATGGAGGAAGTGACAGATAAATAAATAATTACTTAAGAAAACAAGAAAATATAAATGCTAATTATATAATAATGCTAATAAATAAGAGCAGGGCCACCTTCCTCGCTAGCTAGTTTGTATGTAAACAGTAAAAACAGCCGAGATTTGCTGAGTCTAACAGTAGATATGTGCTTTATTTATTGCTTCTCATATTCCACATTATTCTCCTGGATGTGACAGGGTGCTTTGGGTTTGTACGGCTGCCAATACAACTGCATTCCTTCTCTTTATTGATGATGTGACATAATGCCAATACAATGGCCAGCAGCCATATAAATTCAACCAAACACCACACAAGTCACTGGACTGGGCTTTCCTTTGATGACAAACTACTACAAGAAAATCTCAGCATGTGTTTCATCTGCGGAAAGAAATAAGAAAGTGACACAGGAGTCATATGTGGAATAATGTCACCTTGGTGCTAGTTATTTCAGTCAGTCACAGTCAGTGGCAGTCTGCATTTATAAAATATCATGCAAGATATTTTTAATACGATAGCACAAATCTCAAATTTGTCTCATATTATTACGTGGTGCCATGAGACTGGCGCATGTACTGGAACAAAATTTAAAACTCAAATACAGGGATAGTCTAACAAATATCTGAGTTTATTAAAAATTACAGAACTAAAAACACAACTAAAATTCAAAGACAAAACCAAAAACATGATGCCAGTAGCTGAATAAAACGGGAGACAAAACCAAGATACAAAAGACAGAGAGGGTAATTAACAGGACATGAGGAACAGGTGTACAGATAAGGATGGGGCGGGGCAAACAAATGGGAGGACACAAATCATAAATAAAAGTACATAGGACAAGACATAAACAAACCCTGTTGATACGCCCCCTGGTGTTCTATGTATCTGGCATTCCCATGGAAACCTGTGTTTTGATTTATTTTTGATTTTTTTGATTATCTCATGGTCAATCCAGGCAAGTGCACTTATTTATTTTATGGTTTAACAACAAAGCATTGCATCTAAATTTATAAAAACTGCAGCAACAGGATTGTAAGGAAACAGACCTGGCAACCCCAATGTCCTGCCTTCTGACAAAAAAAAAGAAGAAAAAAAGCTGCAACATGAATTTTTTTTCCAAGTAATTTTCTCTTAATTTATCATTGTTTGTTTATCATTTCATCAAAAGTTTTTTCCCCTTGATAAATGACTTTCTTGCTACTTCCAGGATGACAGTAATTTAAAACGCTAATTTATAACACTTTGGTTTGTGTCCCTGTAAATACACAACGCTTCAAACGCGCATGAGGGATGGTGCGGCATCGGCTTGAGGATATCCCAATGCAACGCGAGGAAATAAAAGATGTACAGAAGACGGAAAGTAAGCAGAAACAGCTCAATGACTCGGGAATCTCTGTAGACCGAATTAATGACAATGCACACTGTAACTTGGAGTAGGTTACAATTATTCATATAATTAACCATAGAATAGCTGCTGTAATTAACTAATCAGGACACGAGTCACTGCGTCAAAGCTCAAACTCAAATAATATGGAGTTACGCTAGAGATAGTTTTTTGACCATGTAGATAGTAATTAAAATGTCATTAGAGCTCTGGCACTTAAGAAAGCACAAATATAACAGCTTCAGTCCAGGAAGCATGAAGCCAAGGAAACGAGAAAATTCACAATGGGATTTGGACAAAGGTAAATGTGTGAGGAACCGTATAAAAAGCACAGGAACTCGTCAACAGCTCCGCAAACTCCAGGGCAAAAAAGACGGGAATATTTGTCAAAGCTAACGGTTTTTATAGTTCATAAAACTTGGCTCAGATGTAAACAGCCAAGAATGATTTACTAGCACTTCTAACCCCACCCCTTTTTCTAGACAAATGGTGTTCTGGCACACAATAAAAACTGTTAATTGGTGCTAGTTGGTGGTTTATGCTAGTCAGGGGTCGGTAGTAATGCACTGCATTTACTTTGTCACGTTTACCTGTGTATCTTTTTTGAAAAACATGTACTTTAATGAGTAGTTTTTGCTTATACTCTTACTCAGGTTCATTTAATTGACTTTTACTTCACTACATTCATTTGTATTTCTTTGTTACTGATAACGCTACTGAATTATATGTGGTATTTCTTGCCCTTCTTCAGCCATTACCTTCCATCATGAGCGCTAGAACGCAAGTGGATGTTGCATGATTCAGACTGCTGCAGTGTATCAGGACCCTGATTCCTCTCTTCTCCACCAAGAATTTGCACTGCTTTGACCTGTAAATAAATCCCCCAATGATTAAGATCCCAGTGTTCTCATGCCCTTACAAATGGTTTGCATTAATCTACAGTATGAAGAAAAGCAGCGATTTCTTATATATTTCTGACATGAAGGTTTATTTTGGCCATTAAAACTTTTTCACACAACTACAAGATTGCAAATGACAATTTGATGAACTTTGTGACCCCTTTGATCTTTTTTAATTAATGGCTCAAAAACTCAGAGGAAGTTGGCATCTAACTGTGGTGTGTCAATATGGTGCCCCTCAAGGTGTCATTGTAGGCCCATTAACTTTCTGTTATTCATGGTCTAGCACTGATTTGGCACTGACAGTTTACAAACCTACAGCGATGTCGGCTTTCACTCGGACTAAAGACGATTCTGCATTTGACAACACACACAAAAAAGTGCTTGCAAACTTGTATCTGATAATCCTAAATGTTTACATGTTCAGAATTTCAGCAAGAGTTGTCCAAATCCAGCAATCAGGATCTAGAAGAAATATTTGTAAGTAGATATAAAGGAAACCAAATGAGTTTCCAGGTTTATAAAAGCACTTTTATATATACAGAGCTGCGATTTCAGCAACAAGCACCATCCGAGTTGCCATTTTCTCAATTCTCAATTCATGCAAACAAACGTCTTGAAGAATTCCTCAGACTAATCCTAAAACCAATCCCTTGCAAATGTTTTCTTTGATGTTGTGATAAAAAAAGGTAGGCAGTGGATCATTGGTGCCTCCCGTGAGTGTAGAACAATTAGCATGTTTTGCTAATCTAAACTGAGAATGAGGCTATTACGAACCTGAGTAGGGAAGATGTAAAGCAATAATTAGCGTGTAAAGTAGTGGGTATAAATGATGTATTGGCTGCTTGTGTTTCTTGTGAAAAGAATTTCAAATACATGCTGGACAGGCCACGGCTACGACTAACAACTGTAGGAGATCCTCATGTGACTACAACTGAGTTATTTTATGCTCTAAATGTAGAACAAGTTATAGCCTTAGGCTACATTGTATCAGCAGCTAATTACATTCAAACTCGAGTGCAACATAACTTACAATGCACTGCAACAACCCGGCTAAATCTTTCTAGTATCAACCGGAGGATACCCTTGAGCTGACTTTCTAAAATATCGATTCCAAACTTCTGGGACAAAGAGAAAAGGAACCGTGAGCTCCCGGACACTGCCGTAAACGTCAAGTTTATTTATTAATCGCATTTACAATTACAAACGTTCAGCAAAAGTGCTTTGGGGTGAAGAAACAGAAAGTAAGGAAATAAAAAGAAAATAAAAGGAGAGTGTGCACACGCTGAACTGTCTCGCAAGGCAGAAGAACGAGGAAGGGACAGAGACTCTTAGACAGAGACAAAAGAGGAGGAGAAGTGTGGATACGGTAAATCAGATGGATCCTAAATGGATCTAATTTCCCGTCTACAGTTTCACAGATTCGCCATCCATCAAACATAATACCTTGGACAAAACTAAAAAAAAAAAATTTAGCTGAAAAAGAATAGAAATAGTTCATGGGGAAAACAAGATGGTATTTTATCATCTTGGTGGTGGTGTGTGTGTGTGTGTGTGTGTGTGTGTGTGTGTGTGTGTGTGTGTGTGTCTGTGTGTGTGTGTGTGAGACATCTGACCCAATTATCTGGACACTACACTTACTATATAATTATGAGCACAGCATGGATAAACACGACGTCAAGCCAGAGATAATACCCGATAACAAGTGCCATGATCACTGTAATTATACGTATTGGCAATCGGCTTGTAATTAGAGTCCACTGGCAAACATTTTCTAATCACACAAAACACTGTGTGTGCGTACGTGTGTGTGTGTGTGTGTGTGTGTGTGTGTGTGTGTGTGTGTGTGTGCGTGTTTAACTAATTTAACCCTCACTACTTAACTATGACCCACGTTGTCTCTTTACACTTTGTAAGAAACATGTTGAAAAGCTTATTGTAGCTCTTGAAAAAGCACAAATTATTTAATGATGCTGCATGGTTCACTTTGAAGATATAAAAAAAAGAATAAAAAAAATACTTTGATGATTTTATGAACAAAATAATTTGCATGAGGTTTTCCGGTATAACCGGCTATATTAAGATACAAAATGTATGCATGAATGTTTTTTTTTTATTATATTTGATAAATTAATGCCTTTATTTCTACATATTGGCCACAACTCTACAATTGCCTCATAGTACAGTTCCGTATATGGACTCAATGACACACCCATATTTCCATATATGGTATTATTTCCACAAATGTCTATAGTCATCCAACATAATCTCAGTAGACACACCCACATTGCCATATATGGAGTCAAGGCACACTCGTGTTTCCATACATGTTTTCAAACATTGTATTTTAGTACTTTTATACAACGATTTTATTAAATAAATAAATAACTTTGCAAGAGATGTTAATTTTATATTTTTTGCCCACCCTCCCTTCATCTTTCCTTGAGTGCACTTTATTTCCATGAACTTGCTGAGTATTGAATAGGGAATTAATAATAATGCCATAATTTTATATGTTAATTACATGTTAATTACACAGCAATTACACAATTACGCTTAATGGGCATTGATACACTGCAATTAGCCACTGTATGTTTGTACTTGATCAAGAAAATGAAGTATTAAAATTGACTATTCATCGATGATTCAAGTAGTTAGTGAATGAAATGAGTGTGTACGTGTGTGTGTGTGGGTTTGTGTTTGAGTAGGCAGTGAAGCTGGCTGTCATTGTGTGTGTTTGTGTGTAGAGAGGCTCAGTATGATAGAAGCCCTGCTGCCACCGAGGAGATAAGGAGAGAGGACACACACAGTCAGTCAGATACACACATGCACATGCACACGCACACACCTACACACACACTCGGCCACACAGTGAAGAGCTGTGCTGAAATATAAACACACGCACGCACACACAGATACACACGTGGACACACGCTCACACGCACACATACACACGTGCACACAGATGCACACACACGTGCACACACATGCACACAGGTGCACGCACACACACACAAAGAGTTTTGGCTATACACAGCAGCACCTGTCCTACACACTGCAGTTAACTGGAATGGACACACACTGCTTACAATAATGCAACAATTCACTACAGATCTCTCTCTCTCTTTCTCTCTCTCTCTCTCTCTCTCTCTCTCTCTCTCTCTCTCTCTCACTCTCTAAAGTTTACTGTTTCAAATATGGAGCATTTTATCTATTATCTACTAACAAATTTGAGGAAAATGTTGATAGTCCAGACATTTCTGTGTCATTTTTAATGTCATTCTACCTTTCTAAAGTCCATAGAAAAGACCTACCAGCTCTATGCTAGCTAGCTCTTACAGTGGCAGCACATTTTAGCAAATATATGGCATATTTTGTTAAATGTTTAAATTGCGCATTATGTGTTCTTGTGTGTTATGCTGAGCCGTGTGTCTCTATGCATCTAAAGAATTTAATCAAAAGACACAATGTGACAAAACTGTTCTCTTTTTATAGGAATTTTTGACCTGTAGTCAAAGCTAACAAGAATTAAGCTAATTGTTTTCTTTCGAATTAATTATCTGATAATGAAATGTTCCCAGGTCACACAGGTCTTCTGGAAAACAAGTATGCATTTCAAACAAGTCTGACTCACTCCCAGGCTTCAGCTTGTTTTTGGGTCAAAAAATAGTGAGGCAGACTTTCCAGGGTATCCAGTTAACGCTAATTTAAGGGTTTGACAATTCAAGTGATGCTTCTGACAAAAAACCTAACATGGCATGTGAGCAATAAGCACTCAGCATGAGCTTATTTAGTGCTAGCAACATATATTAATTCTCCATCCCATTTTCTCATTCTGTATAACAACCCTAGAGAAGTGCTGACGCAGCCCATGCAATCAGCCGAGTAAAGGCACGGACCGTGATCAGAGAGCCTCTCAAGATTTTTTTTTATCATGTTAGAATGTGCAGACGTGGCACACACTACGCTACAGCGACTATATAAGTAATTCAGGTCGATAGCATGAATAAGTACTATCCCTGTCACGGAACTCTAAGTGCTACAGAATTCATGTCCTGATCCCAAACCATATCTTACTAATTTGAATCCATTAGCAATGACACACACGCACACACGTGCATGCATATTGTCCAGTACTACTGTACTTCTGAAAGTTCCAGAACTAGTGACTGACACACAGCAGTCGATAAACAACATATTTATGAAGACTGCATTAGCTGACAGGCTAAGTATGATGCTAAAAATGCAGCCTAGCAATCCATCGATTGCCTCATTACCCTCCGCAGCGCGGTCGAAAACAGATTTCCAGACTATTGAGCATGCTAATGCAGAAAACATTAGCAAACATAAATTGAAATGCTGCCCACTGGTCTGGATATTGTGTGCCTTTGCGCGACTAGCAAAGAGCAATGATTTCCAATGGAAACTTGTCATCCAAGAAACAGCATTTAAGCACTTTGTTTTATAGCCTTATTGCTCAAACAACTTTTAACTTCTCTCAGAATCATGCACACCAGGGTTAGATTTGTATTACTCCACTGCTCCTGTCACAGGTTCACTGTGTTTACAAGAGGTTTAGCAAACACTGCTAAGTGTATTTAATGTGTAACATTTTAAATATCAGGCATTTTCTTAATAAAATACCACCATATTTGAGGAAAATGTTGATATTCCACACATATTTGAGTCCTTTTTACAAGTATTTAGCATTTCCAAAGCTATCTATGTTCCTGGTTAAAAAGTTTAGTGATATATGATATATTTAGAACATTACTCAGAATTGCTAAATCTCAACAAAAAAAAGTATTCTGCATTTGAGCATCTGATCTACTTTAAAGCTTGAAAGTGTAAACATCTCTTTTTGCTCCCCTCATAATTTCAAATCTGAAACATAAATAAATATAAAATAAGCACATGCTAATTTGACAGGTGGCGAATTGACTGTGGAACTCCCTATGGCCGAGCGATTTCCATCCAGATTGCTGGCTAAATCGTCAAAGCCAGGTCGTCTAATCACTTTGTTTTGTTCTGGGAACTGTTCCAATCCTATCAGTAAGAAGATGGCCATTTAAGAAAATTACCATTGCAGACATTTGGGCTGTAAAATAACTGAAGCAGTGAACCAAAGTCAGTTGTCTGTTCAAGCATCATGATTTGTTTACAGAAAGTGAAATTAGTCAACTGAAGGATTTTGAGTAGCTTTTTTGCTGTGAAATCAAATCAAATCAAATGTATTTTAGAAACATGTTGACTTTTGATAAATCCTGAAATACTCTGCTTTGTAGCTACATAATTTACGTGTGAAGCACAGTTTAAGAATGTCTGTTTATATTTTAGCACCCACTTTAGCCACTCTCACTTTACCTCACTATTAGCCACTATACCTCGTATCACCTAAACAAATCTCACTGAAAATATCGGACTTCTTAATTCTGGCTTTGTTGAACTGCAACTATGCTAGCATAAATGTGCTAAAACACTCACCAGAGATGAAGGCTCTTCCTGTGTCACTCATCTCATCATGTTTTCTCCTAGGAAATTCTGGGTAGTAAGATTAATGCCACCTGAAACGCAAAAGAGAGAAAGATATTAATGTACAGCACTGTAGCCTCAATCTAACCGGCCTTCAAGTTTACACTTGCTTCCCATATTTCTTGTTTTTAACAACTTCATCAGATTCTTGTATTTTAATATTGGACCTCATTTCCTCCATGAAGTCTTGTTTCTTCTTAAAAATGTTATGTATATAATGCAGAAATCAGTACCCAGCCCTCAAAAGTGGTACGACAGCTAACATTGGTGTGAATATGGCTCAAGTTTTTTTTTTAAATCCGGTCAGGTTAACTAATGTTTTGTTCATATCTGATCGATGACATACCCATATTCATATTTATGACCTTTAATGAACACCCACTCAAAATTGGACTTTGACGGACACACCCACATCTAAAAAAATATAGAATTATACCACGCCCAAATAAGGATATGGAATCAAAACCACACCCACCAGTCCATATATGTACCCAGTGACACCCACATTTACATATATGGATTTGATTTCACACCCACAATTCCATATAAGGAGTCAATGACATATATGGGCCCAGTGAGACCCACTACTAAATCTATGGACTTCACACTCACACTCACACTTCACAAGGACACAACACCAGCCCATACAATACACCCACATTTCCCAATATGATTCTCCATAATCCCCCACCCACATATATATGAATTCAGTTCCACAGCCTTAATTACATACATGGACTACATGGCCATTTATCAGTGCCATACCTAATCAATCTCTCTGCATTTCCACAGATAGATTCAGTGCCATACCCAGGTCTATATGAACCCAATGTCACACAGATTTATCACATTTACATATCAATATTCAACACACACCACACACACATTTCCATATAAGGTCACACCTTCAATTCCATATATGGGCTCGCACTGACAGGATGCACTTATTTCCAGGGATTCCAGAACAGCGTAACAGATATTGCGTCATCAGGTAGGCGTGGCCTATTTGATAATCTAACCCTAACCCTAACCGTAGTTTTTGGTTGTTTATTTGTTTTTAACTTTAAGATAATAAAGCATAATAGATATAAAATATAAACTCTACCTGTATGACTGTTTTGCCCTTCATTATCCATCGTAGGTATGCTCTTTTTTTTGAAAGAGGGCATTTTTCCAAGACCTCCAGAAACACGCCCACTTTACGTCATGGTAACTGAACCCCTGGAATTTAGTGAATGCCGTCACACTGCAATGCCAGCTCTGTATTTCCATATAGTGTATGTATTCACTGCCATACCCACATGTCTGTATAAGGCCTCAGAGACACACTTCCTGGGGTCTGCACTCAGAAAGTGTTCTTGAAGATTTCCTGAATTTTCCCTTTCATTCATTTTTTCTCTCACTGCTTGTCCTAGTTTCCTTGTTTGTCCCAATTCTAGACATTTCTGTGTGTCTATGTGTTTACTTCAGAGTTTTTGGACTTCTTTTTATTGCCATGTTTGCTCTCATTGGATCTCGGACAGTTTGTTGAGTACATATATTGGATTTTCCTTATTAAACTCTGCAGTACTTTTTCCTTTATTCCCATGTAATGTATAAGCTCTGTCACCTTTATTACTTTCTCTACATCTTCCTCCACCTCCGCTGAGATTTATAAGCTATTTCTAGATTTTTATATTTATATAAAAATTTCCATATTTAGTCTTCATTTCCCTATTGAGCAGCTCTTTTTGTTATAGCCCTTGTCTGGTTCTTTGGCTTTATTTGGCTATTGTAACGTGGAGCTAATTGTATTACATGGAGCGGCACAGAACTATGCCAGACTCTAGACTGTAATTCAGCTGATGAGCAAAGTAAAGGAGAAAGAAGAAAAAGGAAAAGAGAAATGAAATGCTAACAACATTATTCAGAAGCTCATTGCAACATCATTTTTAAGAGTACAAGCTGTTCTTACAACCGAACATAATAGAAAACACCATAATGCGAAGCCACAATAACAAAACTACGGCGAAGCTCTATCAGTCTCAATGTCAGGACAATAACATCTCATCATCAATATTTCATCACTCCGACCTGAGGGACTGCAAAGTGGAATGTGATGAAAAATTAACTATATTATGAAAAAGAAACTTTGGAGCTTATTGCGCACCCGGGGTAAAGCGCAGCTCATGGATTTTTCTTTAAAATGCAACACAGTACATAGCTCAGCAGTTTCAGCATCAGTCCTATTGATCAGAAAGTTGAAGGAGCGAGGTTCAACCTGCACTCTTGACCAAGTTCTTGACCCTCAACCCGGGTCAATATTTATAACAGTAAACATCATCGTTTATTTATTAATTTAGTTGGTTGTTTTTAAGGAAAGATTTTTTTAACCTGACTTTTTCCTGACACCTGTCACCTCTTGACAGGTACCAAATGGAAGCAATTGAGCCATGCTTTTTGTGAGACACGTGAAATCTATTCAAACTCACTCCACTGCTCAGAGAAAAGATTGAATGTCTCACTGCCCTCTTCCACGTACAAAAGAGCTCAACGATGCCTGTGATTAATTAGTGCTGCTCTGATTGACAGGTAACATCATCACGCCTTCTAAGAACTTCTAAAATCAAACACCCTTCCAAATCTTATATGAAACTCATAGAAATGCTAATAACGTGTCAATGTCATCATTAAGGCACGGACACAAATCTTGACAATTCAACAGCCGACTGCATGCAAGATTCTGACAGAGCCGAATTTGTCGATATTCATACCTCAGGCATAACTATGGAATCTTCAGAATTTACTTAACAGTTACAAAAAGGGGGCGGAGCTTGTCTAAATCAGAATCTTGAAATTAAGCACACTGTTCTTGCGTGAGATCAGAACGAAATCCAGCGCCACCGTCTGACAGTTTGATATAACTACAAAATGCCAAGTGTGTGTGTAAAACTCGACTCTGAATAGAAGGAATTATAAACTACAAACTACTCTATATGGGCAGTGGTAACTCAAGCTTTTATGGCTCAAGGGTGTTGATCCTGGTTCAAGCTGCCACTGTTGGGCCCTTGAGTAAGGCCCTTATCCCTCTCTGCTCCAGGAGTACTGTCTCATGGCTGACGCTGTGTTCTGACACCAACCTCCAAAGTTGGGATATGTGAAGAAAGAATTTCACTGTGCTGTAATGTAGATGTGACAAAATAAAGGCTTCTATACTATAAATCTTGAAGTGACTTTGGACTGTGGATAAAGCCTCTAGACACCATTTTAACCACCAGTTTAGCCATGCCACATCTAAGTATGCATCCATGTTTCCATGTTGCTAATCTTTATCCATCTATAAGCATTCTGATCTCTGCATAGGCTATAATGTCATGGACAACAAACATATTAATGTAAAAATGTGGAAATTTGTAGCTGGTTACAAATTTTCCACGATTGATGACTAGATGAGCAAGTTCTAGATAATGAGGTGGGAACAGCTAAGGATTATTAAAAATGTATGCCTAATGAGAAAAGCCGGTTCAGAAAGCTCAACATCTCTGCAAAAAAACACCAAAAACACTTATGGCACAGGTTCTTTAAGCCTGAAGCTGGTTTAGTATTGTCTGGGAACTGATGCAATAATTTTTCAGTTGAAGTCTGTCCTTGCTGAGATGAGAATGTCGCTGAAGGACATGGATCATAACAATGCAGCCTGCTTCAACTGGTTTTATAATTTCGTTATCAGTTATTTTTCAACTTACAAGAAGAAGAACAAGAAGAAGAGTCAAGGTGGACTTAAAAAAAATGGCAAGGCCAAGGGCATTATAATCACGATCTATTTTTTTTCTATATTTTAAGAAACTCTTAAAATTGGATCGTTCAAAATGCTTGTAGTTGAAAAACAGAAATCTTCAATCTGAAACGCACAACAAGGTCCGGATGGTCGACAAAAGACAATCATGAGGATGAGAACTGTAGCTGAAAGACAAATATCACACAGAAAAAAACAAAATGGGGGAAAAAACCCGAATTAAAAAAAAACAAATAAAACATTTGGAGTTGTATTGAGGAGAAACGTGACGGCATGGAGGTCAGTCGAGTCACGTTGATGCTTTCTCTGTTCTTGTTTGGAGATGAAGCCCGTGGTGCCGATTCGACCTCCCGGAAATCCAACATTGATTTGTCAATCCGGGCGCAATTCCATTCATGCAGCCAGTGCAAGATTCCTAAAGCGATATGTTAATGAGTCCTCGGCCATCACCAGGAGGCCACCGTCCGCCATAATAAAGGAGCTCGGTGCTGATAAATATCCAGATATTACTACTGCACAGGATGAGTGAGTGATTAGCATCTTCTTTTTTATGTAAGTAATAAACCCCTGTGTGTGAAGCTGTTATAGGAAAATAAATCAGCGCAGAGCAATTTGCCAACGCTGACACGTTTTTATTTATTAAACGATGACACGTTTGATCGGTTTATAGTTATACTTAATGGTCTGGAACGTCCAGGAAGCAAATGAGTTCCTGTTCTTGCTTATATTATACTACGATAAGTTAAATTATTCCCTCACCTTTTTTTCACTCTCTTAAAGTTTTGTGAAATTTAATAAAATAAAAAAATAAGCATAAAACTTGAAACCGACACCAAAGACTCATACTTTTCTTAATGACGAATTTTATTTTTATGATTTAGCTTTTTTGCAATTCATTCATCCTTAATATTACAATTACATTTTTTTATTTTATTTTTTCATTTTAAATTTGTATAATTTCTGTGTATTTTGTCTCCTTTGTCTTTTTTTTTTTTTTTCATTTTATTTAAATTATTTTTCACAAATCCACTCAATTTTGTATTCCTATATCTTTTTTTTGCACATGAATTCAATTTTGTTCTAAATAATATTTTTAATTTTCCGGTTTGTTTTTATTATTAGCCGAATTCGATTTCCGAATTTTGTACCGGTATTTTTCAAAAACAATTTGTAAATGGAAAGAAATGCCGCGTACTGTTTGCCGTGATCTCCTCTGTAGCATGAAGTTCTGATGCGTTCTCTGCACTGCATGCTGAGAGAAATCGACAGGATTACTGTAGCTCTCTGATCTACAGTCTGCTTCAGTATCTTACCCACAGTTCAGTTACATAACACTGTCGTTTTATTAAAACCCCTCAACAGCTACCTGAACCTTGTCCTCGTCCTCCTCATCCTCATCCCTTGTTTTCTCTAAAGCATTGTGCGATTGATTTCCTAACCTTTTCACCTCATTCTTATGGAGATGAGCTGCAGGAAAATATTAATATACAATGAAATCAACGACTAGTTTTTCAATACAGTGATGTGCAGGTTACTGCAGAACTCTGGGTGGTTGAATTATTATTAATTTTATTTTAGATTAAATTTATTTGATAGAAAGGATGGGTGGGGGGCACGGTGGCTTAGTGGTTAGCACGTTCGCCTCACACCTCCAGGGTTGGGGGTTCGATTCCCGCCTCCGCCTTGTGTGTGTGGAGTTTGCATGTTCTCCCCGTGCCTCGGGGGTTTCCTCCGGGTACTCCGGTTTCCTCCCCCGGTCCAAAGACATGCATGGTAGGTTGATTGGCATCTCTGGAAAATTGTCCGTAGTGTGTGATTGCGTGAGTGAATGAGAGTGTGTGTGCCCTGTGATGGGTTGGCACTCCGTCCAGGGTGTATCCTGCCTTGATGCCCGATGACGCCTGAGATAGGCACAGGCTCCCCGTGACCCGAGGTAGTTCGGATAAGCGGTAGAAAATGAGTGAGTGAGTAAAGGATGTGTAGAATGCAATAGTTACAGTAGAGTAGTCGAGTTGGACAAAGTGTAACTGGGAGCTAATAATCTTTAAGTGTTATTATATAATCATCTGCTGCATCTGACAATTGAACAAATTTCTAAAAAATAACAAACAAACAAACAAACAAACAAACAAACAAACAAACAAATAAATAAATAAATAAATAAATATAATCACATTTATTTATTAACAACATTTAACATATATTTATTCTATATATATTTAAACAAATATATATATTCTATACATATTTAAACAAACACACACACACACACACACACACACACACACACACACCCCTGCTATAGTGAGATAACTCCGGGGTCAATGTAGGACGAGCTAGCGACATTTTTATCTGCCGAAGTGCCTGACTCATCTCATCAAAGCTGCCTTCTGCTCATCCCTCTTTCCTCTCTCTTTCTCTCTCTATCACACACACATACACAGACACACACACACACACACGTTTAAAGTCGTAAATGCTTAGTTGCCACTACAAAGCAATGTGCCAAACTGTCATTAAAGTACAAAATAAATCAGTGTGTGTGTGTGTGGGTGTGGGTGTGTGTGTGTTATACTAAATTATTGTGCGACAAGGCAGTGGAATGACTCAGAGTTACTGCTACCACTGCAGTACTGATTATTTTTCTAGATCAGCACATACCTGTGTGTTTTATTCCTCTTTCATTCCCTCACCAGCTTCTCTATTTTCTCTTCCCTAAATTTAATAAGACAAAAAAAGAGACCAACAAACCACAAAAGAGCGTAACAGGCTCTTTGCTGAGGACATAAAGTGACAGCTTTACCTCTGACTGCTACAAAGTGCTGACACTGGAGACTCCTTCCATCAATCATCTTTCCATCAATCCTCTCCAACAATTCCGCACTTAAAAGCAGACACAGCAAGTCCCCTGAATGAGCTGTTACTATAGAAACGACAAGGTATTAGAATGAGTGCATCGATATAAACCTGTGATGTGGTGCTGCAGATCTGTTCTGATACACCTTCTGATCAATTAGGGGATGCCTTAGTAGTAGCTTACTGTTCAAGGTGTTGGACTACTGAGCAGAAGGTTATGAGTTTGAACCCCGGGGCCACAAAGCTGCCAGTCCTGGGCCCCTGAGCAAGGCCCTTAACCCTCACTGGCTCAGCTGTATAAATAAGATAAACATAAGTCGCTCTGGATTATAAGGGCGTCTGCTGTAAATGAACGAAATTAAATTGGAATGCAATTCAGCAGCATTGACAAAGAAGGCAAGAAACAACACATGATTGAAAAGCACGTATCACCATGGAAACGGTAACACAATCATGAATAAACATGCATTAAGTGATAACAGTAATAATACTGTAATTGATCATTTTTAATTATTCTTAAAATAATGCATTTTGGTATTTATTATTATGAATAAATTAAATTATTTATTTATAATATAATAAAATTTTAACACCATGCAAGCCATGATACAATCATCAATAAATGTACAGTTGGTGATGATAAATAATAATAATAATAATAATAATAATAATAATAATAATAATAATAATAATAATAATAATAATAATAATAATGAGAAGAAGAAGAAGAAGAAGAAGAAGAAGAGGAAGAAGAAGAAGATGGAGAATTCTAATGCTTATGAATTTGCATCATGAACATGATGATAAACATCCATTAGAAATGCTGTGAAACATTTCAGCCATTTGAACTGGGAACTAAAATGTATTCACCTAATTTGCATAATTCTGAAACCCTAATTTAATTTAACTTAATTTTGCTACATATTGAGTGGATCGTTTCCTCTGTAAAAGTCTCCCAATACACAATTCCACAGCAGATCAAAGAGAAGCGGCAAAGTTTTCTAAAGCTTTACCTAAACTTTAAAGTCATCTGCCAATCTCAGTCCCAGACAGCACCCCGGGAATTCTCTCTCTCTCTCTCTCTCTCTCTCTCTCTCTGTCTGTCTGTCTGTCTGTCACTGTCGCTCTCCCTCTCTCTCTCTTTCCTGCTTCATTCTCGCTGTCTTTTATAAGTTCGTGTCACCGTCTGAACCGAGTCTCTCAGTGACGCTGCATGAGTGCGTGGCAGAATAGCTTTTCTAAAGTGGCGCACTGGAAATGCAGGCTTGAAATCCGAACGCTTTCCCAGCATGCATGAGCCGCTCAGCGGGATCCCGGCAGAGTTGGAAATGCAAAGTCGAATGCAGAACCCATTTTCAGCAAGGCCCATGGTTACAGTCTTTAAACCCATTTTCTGAAAATGCCAATACCTTTTTAGAGTCTGGGATTAGTATTAGCTTTGATGTTATTAGCTTAGCTTATCTTGTCACAAAATACTGGTATACTATTTTGCAGCTGCATAAATATTTATAGGTTTTTTTATTGCCTAGGGTCTAGGTATCTCCAAGAATGATTAAACATTAACAGTGTAGGACATTCGAGTTCTTCCACTCCAACCTTAACACATGGTGTCTTCATGGAGCTCAGAGGGCTTTGTGCACAGGGGGCATTGTCATGCTGGGACAGCTTTGGGCCTCTTAGTTCAGCTGAAAGGAAATTGTAATGCTACGACATACAAAGACATTCTATACAATGATGTGCTTCCAACAGTTTGGGGAAGAACCATATATGGGTGTGATAGTCAGGGGTGTACATACTTTTGCATAAACAAATAAGTACAGGGAATTTAGATCTGGCACTATGGGCTTGGCTATTAATCCCAGGACCTTTAGACAAGAAACCTACACACTTAAGACCAGAAGGATTCACCTAGACGTAACCCTAACACTGGGCTTTAGACAAGGAACTTCACCCCAGGAGATTTAATCCAGGAACCATGGCGTAGATTTTAATCCTTTAAAATCTAATAATTTCAGGCTTAGTTAGTTAAATTCAGGAAACATAGTGCACGGAATTAAACAAATAAATTTATATCATTAACTTTAACTTGCACACATCAGCACAGAAACTTTATACCAGGAACTATTACATAAAACTTTACCTTTGGAACCATGGCTTAGTCATTAAAACCTGGAAATTTAGTCCAGGACCTTTTGACCAGGAATGTCTCGACAATCAATGTCTAGACACTTAAGTGTAGAAATTTCAGATGAAGAAGGTTAAATCTGGAACTCTGACCTAGACAAATAAGCTTAGGAACATTAAAACAGGAATTTTTATACCAGGAACTATGGCAGAGATTTTCCCCATTGGAACTTTGGCTTATTCAATTAAATCTTGGAAATGTAGCTCAGAAACCTTTTCCCAGGAACAGACATTTAAACCTAGCCATTTTAGAATAGGAAGGTTAGATCTGGACCTAAGATAAGATCTGAAGCATCGGTACTATAGGCCATGTATTTTGTACCAACAGCTATGACATACTCAAATCTTGGAACTTTGGTTTAGTCGGTTAAATCCTAGAAAAATATGCAAGGAAATTTAAACCAGAAATGTTTGACCAGAAAAGTCTAGATGCTTAAGCCTAAGTAATTTTGGCCTAGACTATTAAGTTAGACTAGACCAGGGGTCGGCAACCCGCGGCTCCGGAGCCACAAGTGGCTCTTTTATCCCTCTGCTGCGGCTCCCTGGAGATTTGGAAAATAGATATATTTTATTTAAATTTATTTTATTTTAGTTAGTTAGTTTTTAAAAAAAATGTAATTCTAAATTCTAAGATTATGATGCTCTTGTAACATTAAAATAAACCGTGTTTAATTTGTTTGTCGCTCAAAATATGCGTCATAACTGCCGACTTGCGAAATCCGAAACACAGAAGCAGATGTAGTGGTTTAAAAAGATCAATATGATTAACTTACTTAATGTGATGTTTATTATTGTTCTAATTCTGTTGGTTAACTAGAAATTAGATGTAATTCAAGCAGTGTCCAGTAGGGGGAACTCAAAGGCTGCCGGGAGTAGCTGACTCAAGCTATGCTGTGCGTCAGCCAATACAGCTCAGCACGCAGACAACAGCACGAGTCCGTGTCGCTTTTATTAATATATATTTCCCCCCCCCTTTTCAAGGGAGTTAAAATTTTGATGTCATGAATACGAAGAGGACTCGATTAGACATTGAACATTTTATTTGAAAGTAAACTTCAACCCAGCGGCTTTTTTGTTAAGGTTAGTTCAAACTGTTCAACATATATTTGTTTGCCTGCAGAAATAAAATTTTGTTTACTCGGTAGCAGTTCATTGATTTCATAAATGCAACACACTACAGTTTTTTTCTATACTTTCCATAAAGGTAAAAAACGATATATTCAGTGTTATCTTCATTTTACAGGCTCCCTGTGATTTTTTTCTGTGGGAAACAGGTCCAAATGGCTCTTTGAGTGTTTAAGGTTGCCGACCCCTGGACTAGACTATTAGGCTTAGCCGGTTAAGCATATATATTATAGGCAAGGAATTTTAAAGAGAAACTTTGGCGCAGGACATTTAGCTGTTCAAGTTAGGACCTTGAAAATCCAGTATGAATACTTACATTTTAGGGTCATGTTGTATATAGCAAAAATTTCTGTCAAAAATGTTCTGCCAAGTTTAGCAATAATTCCAATGTATCGCCTAATAAGGTCGGCCTAGATTTAAGAAATTCAGGGGTGCTATAGACATAAAAAGGACATACTCATGTAAAACAACTCATTATGTGAACCAATCAAGGACGGTTCTCAGATTACATAAAGGAAATGAAATCACAGTGTTCTCCAACCATCACTCCATACACCGCACAGCTAAAAATAGATCCGCATGCAGTATCCCTCTGCATGAACAGGTACAGAAGATGAGAAGCTAATGTGTACTGAGGTAAGTGTTACAGTAAAACAGTGGTTACTGAGCACTTTAACCTGATTAAAGACGAGAGAGAGAGAGAGAGAGAGAGAGAGAGAGAGAGAGAGAGAGAGAGAGAGAGAGAGAGAGAGATTGTGCTGTCAGCTAGTCCCCTCTATTATCTTTATCACTAAGCAATACTATTCATAATCCATCAGGAATCTATTTTCCTTCTTGCAATACATGAATGTTTTACTACATTTCCAAAGGCAGGACCAAAATGTATACCAGTTACTTACACTGACCCACATTCACCCATCCAGAATTAAGCCCTATGCTTCAGTCTATATCCGTTCTGGTAACTCGCTCTCATTAGCTGACTTTACACCGGACCTTGAACTGGAACACAAATCTAGCAACTCAAAAATAGGTAATCATAATAAGCAACTCAAAATATCCACTTACACCCAGACTCCTTAACCCACGAAATCAAACTTAGGACTAAATTTAGGAACTGAAGGCAATCATATACGTTTAGATCCACTAAACCAAGTCACTTAATCCAGGGGTCTCACACCACACACACAGCCAAAGCACCTAACTCCAGACACACAAATTCCCAAAACTCAAACCCAGGATCTCAAACACAGGAAACCCAGGAGGTTAAACTGCACAGAGCATCAGCTCAACTACTAACACAAAAAATCAGGAAGATAATTCCAGGAAACCAAACCAAGTATCTCAAACCCAGAGTACATAGGAAATCAAAATTTAGAAGTTAGAACACTAGAAAGGGACTCAAATCCTGAAACCCAGACTCAGGTACTCAAACTTATAAACTCAAAGCCAGAGAATCAAACCCAGGGATTTAAACAAAGAAAATCGAAACCAGAGATTCAAACCCACAAACAATCATACAATTAAATTCAAATTCTGGAAGCCAAAACAAGGGACTCAAACCCACACACTTAAACCTACTGTAGGAAATCAAACAGGAATTTGATCCTAGGCACTTAAAGGTGGGGTCTCCGTTGTTTGAGAAATGCTTCAGAAAACTGCTTTGGGCCGCCAAACAAAACAAAAACAAAATTAACGTGTAGCTAATGAGCAGAAAGGGGCGTGTCTTGTCAATATGGGCGGAGAGAGTGTTCAGTGCGCGTGTGTTACATTAGCAGAAAGAGGTTTTAACATTGACATGGAGGATAAAAACAAAGAAAGAAAGCGAAGAAAGGCTTACGATAAGGTAAGAAGTAGGACCGTGTTAATATAGGATCAGCTTTCCAGCGCAGGAGAGAACTGAACGTCTTCCGCGTGAAACGGAGCTAAACCTTTAATGGTACAACACACAGTACTACAAAAACACATTTGTATCACCATAGTATTACTCATTGAGTTCATTTATTGATAAAAATATCCCCTCGGTCACCTGCCCCAACAGGTTCCGCCATAATACTTGTCTGGGTTATACTTGTCTTGTGTATGTGTGGGGGCGGAGCTATCAATACAGGGGTGGGACCCATTTAGGTTAGGGGCATGTTTGTTTTGGTGATTTCAAATGTCAACATTGGCTTTCAAACGACAGAGACCCCACCTTTAAGCCAAAGGAACTCAAACTCAGGACTGAGGAAATCCAAGCAGTACAATTTTAGACACAAACTTGAATAAGAACTCCAAGAACTCAGTAAGTCAAACCCAGGACCTCAAACCCAGGAAATCAACACGTAAATTAAATCTTCCCACGTCACTTTAGCCAAGGAGACCAAGAAGTCAAACCCAGGCACACAACCCCAGAATCGCATAATGAGGAACTCAAAGAAACCTAAAAGTTTAGACCTGGAACTATACATCATGAATTTTAGTCAGGAAATATTAAACCAGGAACATTAGCCCAGAAATATTAGATCATAGATTTTATTCTAAGATATTTAGGCTGGAAACTTCATCCTTGAGACAATTCAGAAAATTTAGATCAATAACTTTAAGCCTAAAACCTGTAGGAATGTTAAGCCCATGAACTGTCGATCACATACAGTACCATTAACTTCAGCCTTGACACTTAAACCAGAGGTTTTTAGTCTACAATATTTGGACATGAAACTAGAGACCATACATTTCAGCTTAGACACTTAGGTCCCTAACCTTTGGCCCAAAAACTTTAGCTTAGACATGGAACATTACCCAGAGAACCAGAACTTTTAGACCATTCATTTCAGTCTAGACATTTAAGTCACTGACCCGAAGCCAAGGAACTTTGTGGCCTACATAGAGACTACTCTGTATGGTTTGGGACATGTCCACGTTGACATATGTAGTGAACAGGGAGTGTACCAACTGCACTCTTTACTCATTTATAACTCAGGCAGCAGCTGCATTTCTGTAATGTCTTCTCAATACATTTGATTTCTTCGGGCATGGAAATCGTCTGCATTTATAAAATATTCCACTCAACCCCCACCCACCCCCCTCTCGTTCTTTCTCTCCCTCTTATTCTCTCTCTCCATTTCCAAAACATTGATCGCTATTCTGATGAAATTCCTCTCCCTCAGCACAATGTGACGTTCGTCTCAGCACGAAATGAGATTTATTGAG
>NC_083474.1:3443063-3503063 GCF_030014155.1 Tachysurus vachellii
GGATGGACAAACTGACGAATGGAAGGATAGATAGATCCCAAACTATTTAGATAGATAGATAGATAGATAGATAGATAGATAGATAGATAGATAGATAGATAGATAGATAGATGCCTCAATTCCTCCATCTTTCCTAAAGCATGTGTGAAAAGCTTCTCCTACCTCCTCAGACAGAGTGCAGGTCCCAAGAGAACCATCTGAGCTCCTGCAAATACAAACACACGAAAAAACAAACATGAAGGTTTTTGTATGAAATCGTGCCACGTTCTCCCTTCACGCTAGCGTACTAATTCACCACTTCTCCTCTTTTCCACTTCCCATCATGCACTGGTTTTCTTTTCCCTCGTTCCTTCCACTCGACGTTTACTTTGCCATCTGTTCAGCTTAAATGTAAAAGCTCTGCACTCTCTCGCATCCGACTGCCATCTCCAAGCTGACAGAGACAGAATTAGTGTGTCTGCTGAAAGCCCGAGAAATAAAACACTACAAATATGTTGCTTTTATCATGATTAGCTTTTTAACTAGCTAGCATGTGCTCGCTTGCTAGAGCAGAATAACCTTTCATTTCATCTACAACCTTTTATTTGGGATTTGATTTGGGGAAAAAAAAAAAAAACAACAACAAAATACTCTATTTACAATACATGTATATTCAATACACAAGAACTCTGGATTTTTTAATTTATTAAACTTTATTTTAGTGTCTAGCTTAGAAGCTACAAGCAGCTAGCAACTCAGACATTACAGAGAAGAAAACTATGTACTGATGCACAAAAACGATGTATTGGTAAATGTTTCATTTTATTGAATGCTATTAAATAATACATTATTATAGAAATATTTTATAAATTAAAAATAAATGTTTTTTGGAAATTTTCCAAATTATCCTTAATTATCCTGGATTTTTTGTTTTCTAAAAAAAAGGTAAAAATCTGTAAAAAAAAAAAAAAAAATCTGTAAAACAAATAAAATGGTATTTTAATTTTTAATGGTTTAAGTATTAAGTATATAAATATTAATTAGCTTTTCTTAATGTTGTTTAAGCTGTTCGATTTTTTAGCTGTTTCATTATTTATTGCTTTTTCTGATTTTTTTTATTTAATGTGCTTTGAGATCTACATTTATTGTACTGAAAAGGATAAAAATGAATAATACTGTATGTAGCGGTTGGATGTTGTGCTTTTGGTGGGTCAAAGTCAAAAAGTGAAAATCAAACATTTCATCACTGTTACTTTTTTATAATCTAAAGCCTGAACTTTCATTGGATTGATGAAGCTAAGTGTGTGAATTGCTGCTGATTTCAGGGGACTTAGGGGACACTCTGGACGGGGGGCCGATACATCATATGTCGGAATCATCTTATACTGTTAAAGGAAACTGGAGAACCTTCAAGAAACTGCTGGGAGAACATACAAACTCCACACACATGGTGGAAGTGGGATTCAAACCCATGACCCTGGAATGTTATGCTAATGAAACAGAGCTCAGGCACAGAAAAATACAGGAAATAGTCAAAAGATAAGCAGGAAGAGATAAGAAGTAAAAGGTGTGTAAAGAGTGCAAGATTGTAATTTGTGCTTTGTAGCTTCACAGTATGCAGAGACAGTGTTTACGAGCTCCCTATAGATGGCACGGTGTAGCGAGCGATTTAGCCGCAGGCTAATCCCATACGCCGTTAGCGCTTCGTTACAGATGAGCCGGGAATGGAACGGTCGGGATAATGCACCGTAATGGAGAATAAAACCCAATTAAAGGGCAAAGAGTCTCACTGACCGCAGTAAAGACCGAGTGAGAGTGGATGGAGGGAGCGTGTAATGGGGCATGGCGGATGTCTGGATATGGATGATTTCTTTCTCATTACTAATAACAGTCTGAAGAGTTCAAAATGAGACAAAAGACAATAAAATCAACAAACGGAAAAATATACAGAAGCAAATATAACCAAAGAAGAAATAATAATATTCAATATTTAATAATAAATATTCAACTATAGTGTTTTCCTTCTCTTACATTTATATGTAAAAATTTTTTTTATATAAATACAACTAAATAATAAAAATCTAACTAAAATCAAAAATATAATATTATAGTTAGTTATATATATGTAATCTTATTTTTTTTTTATTGTTTATAGGTGATTTTAAGATTTTAAGGCACATTTTAAGACATGGCCGATTCAGCTTCATTTCCCATCAGCCCCATTGGATCACATGACCCTATCACATGCCCTGCTTTTATTGTGTTTCTGTTTTGTGTTGCGCAAACGTACGTATGTAATATATTTAGAATTTGTAAACTTGTGTAAAAAATGAGCTTGTCAATTAGCAATGAAATAAATTAAATGTTTTCTAACTAATTTTCTATTAATGGAATTTTGTAATTATTTGAAATTATTTATTTAAGAATTAATAAGCAAAAGTACAAAAATATATTTTTGATTTAAAAAATATATTATTTTTATTTTATTTTATATACAAGTTTTCATAATTCATAGCCTTTGAGTCTGGATTTTTAAAATTTTCTACAGTAGAAATTTAATAACATTTGGTTCTCTTGGTGGAAAATGACAGATTTTAAAATAAATAGGCAAATTTTAGCCAGATTTAAAATAAACAAAAGCAAACAAACAAACAAACCATTATTTTAATGTACTTACTGAGTTGAAAGAAAAGTTAAATAGCAAATATTTTTTAAAGATTTTTTTTTTTAATTTAAAAGATGAAAATTCTAGATTACGTAAAGCATAATGTAAAGTAGTAATATGAGCTGTATGTGGGTGTTAATATATTTGAATAACATGTGAAGTGGAGCCAACAGTTCTGAAGGAGATTTAGGACGTTATTCAAGAAATAAACCGATATTATATTTTAGATTTATTTCTAGTGACATGATGGATGGAGTGTGTGAGGTACAGCAGAAACCCGTCGGTATCACCGTTGGAGCGAGAAACAATCGTCAAACAGCCAATTAGGAACTAATGAAGAGCTAGAGGATGAATAACAAACACTGTTCACAAATAAGATAAGTCTTTAAAAGAAAAGCCCAATTACAAAGTATACAGCTGTTTTTGAAAATGTACACAGATGTTTTTACCCTTCAGTTAAAAAACTAAAAAAAAAAATCAATCCAGTATTTTTGAAAATATTTCCATCAACCTAAACACAAACTCCATCTCGAAAAGTTTACATTACACTGAAAATTGCACCTGTAAATGCCTTCATGTAATGAGGAGGCTTATTAAGTAGCACACACCGGGCACAAAAAACAAAAAACAAAAAATAAATCGACAGAAAAACAGCCGATACATGTATAAAGCTAAGCAAGAACGATGAACGACTCTGAATCGCAGTGGAAGTGATGATACTTTGCAATGGAAGTCATTGTGCATGTGTACAGGAAGTATTCAGTATTCTAGCGACAGCTCACCCTGGTGGGCCGGAGAAGAAATCCCATGTGGTGCCGTTACACTTAAAGGTGCGGTCTCCGTTGTTTGAGAAAATCTTCAGAAATCTGCAAACGAAACAAAAATAAAACTAACGTGTAGCCAATGAGCAGAAAGGGGCGTGTCTTGTCAATATTGGCGGAGAGAGTGTTCAGTGCGCATGTGTGACATTAGCAGAAAGCGATTGAAACATTTACACGGAGGATAAAAACAAAGAAAGAAAGCGAAGAAAGGCTTACGATAAGGCAAGAAGTAGGACCCGTGTTAATATAGGAACAGCTTGCCAGCGCTGGAGAGAACTAAAGGAGCGTGAAGACCTGCGATGGGACGCCGACGTTGCTTTTTTCCTTCTCGATAGGTGAGTTTTGCTTTGTTACACAGAACTAATATATGCCTTTGTCCTTTACATGATTATGCTTGTGTGTCATTTTTGCTTGTTTGTTTATCTGCAATCGTATTGTTCTTCCCTTCAGCTATGATAAAGACACATTTCTTTTCCTTTTGTTGCATGGGTTGCGTATGTATGTGTGGGCGGGGCTATTAATAAAGGGGTGGGACCCATTTGGGTTAGGGGTGTGTTTGTTTTGGTGATTTCAAATGTCAACATTGGCTTTCAAACAACAGAGACCCCACCTTTAAGAAAAACGTTACACTAGACATCGAGAATTATTGAGGAGAAAACACCATAAGGGACAAAAATTCTGTTAAACCAAAAAGTAGGGAATAAAACAAGCAGTGTAATAAGTATTTTTTTCCTCTCATCAGAGGCCATAATGCAATAAAGAAATATAAATTTTTTTCATAAGTGTGTTGGACGTGGCCTCACTGCTATGGGTGTGACCCTTTTCATAAAGATATGGGCGTGGCTGTGGGATAGGATGCCAATACTTTGTGAAGTCCGTCATATGTACAACGATGAACAATGATTGAGTTATGAAGAATCCAAGCTCACTGCATGTGGCCTAGAAAATCTCCCACTGGACATGCATTAAAATGTGCAAACCTACACAACTGCATGTCAGCATTTTTTTTATTTATTTATTTATTTTTTTCCCGTTTATCTCCTCTGGGAAAGCTGCCAACCTGAAATAACCTCAAATCACCACTGTAAAGTACACCTCATCCTCCTGTGATGCTCTCCGGACGCTCGATTCAGCTTACTTTCTCCTCAATAACACGTGCAATGAGGATAATAAAGCATATGCTATAATGTCTGGTCATTACAGGTCCCAGGTTTGGACTGTAATCACCACGAGCGCCATCACCTTTAAGTCACTAAGTGTGTTAAGAATTAAAAAGAGTCTGTGCATTGAGCTGTAGTGTAGCAATTAAAGGTAGCTCATAAGGTTTTGGGTTCGAATCCCAGGATCATTAAGTGTTTAATATAATCTTTCTATATATTAAAGTCATACAGGTTTACGTTTAATCATTCAATAGATTTTTGTACATTTCCAAAGTATTTCTAAGGTTTATTTCTAGTAAAATAAATAAAATATCAATAGAAAAAATCGACAGGTTTGACTGCTGTAGAAATTCCAGCATAAACTGAAATTTGTTCTTCCGTGAACTACTTTTTTCCGGTATTGTGGAATAATTTGAAGCGGCGTGACCCTGACCAGGCAGTTAGTAATGATGAATGAATGAAATGTGTCACAGCTCTGTACATGTTCATGTTCTTTTTTCCTTCCTGTAGACTTCTTCTCTACAAAAATCAATACAAAAAAAACCCCTGAATATTATCTATCTGTATTTGTATTGATTTAGAGCACAATATCAGTTCATCACCCAGAATGTATACGTTTTCAACAATATCTCTTCCTCCTCTTTTTTTCTAACTCTTCATCGAGTGCAGTAGCTTTTTTCATTGTAGTGCATTTATCCATCTCTGGAGATGAAATCACGCAATGCCTTCATGCCCTCAGGTAAACTTTTCACTCACATCCTGTCAGCGTTTCTGATTAGCATCGTTCGAGGATTTAGCGTCCCGGAGCGATGGAAGGATTTCTACAAATAACATGTTGACCTTTCCTTTCTGTACTCGACATGGTCGGAAAGCTGTGAGAACTCCAGAAGGACGAGTTCTTCTGGTAGTGTCTTTATGGGTGAAAAAAAATGACACACATCTCACATGTGACCATCACAGCTAAAAAAGAAAGTCGCTGATTCACATGCATGAGGGGTCAAAATCCCTTTGTAGGAAAAAGGGAGAATTTTTTTTTCCCCCTCTGGAGCATAATCAGGGCTTGATCCACTAACAAGCATGCCAGAATTCTCACGGCCAAATCCACAATCTGGTGTTGCTTTTGAAAACCCATCAGGCTTTGATGTGAAGTTGAGAGAAGTTCATGCCATCATTATGTTCCACCATGCTGAGTGAGCCCTGCAGCTATTCTCAGCCAACATCGGCTTCTTATAGGATAGAGAAGAGAGGAGACTAGAAGAAAATAATAAGTCTAGTTGTGGATCTAAAGTCAAAATATCGCAAGTGTACGATCAAACCACTTTCTAAAACCAGGTAGAAATAAACACGGATCAAACTGCGATCAAAACACAATCTGGACTGTGTTGTGATTAACAGCAAATTATTAAAAAAAAAAAAAAAAAAAAAAAACTTCAGGAGAAAAAATAAAAATGGAGGCCTCCTGTAATGAGTGTAATTGCAGAAGGTAGGAAAATTTGATTCAAAGCTAAGTTGGAGTTTATTTGATTTGAATAAATTTAATTGATTACATCTCTGCGATGAAACTTATTTAATTTTTTTTCTCAGCTAAATTAATTTTCTCCAGATCCTTACAGAATATTATGCTACATTTAAAAAAATAAGCTGGTTTCTGATAAGCTAAGTCTAGCTAGCTAGTTAGCTAGATTTATGAAATAAAGGAGAGTTGATAAAACAGTCAATAAAGATATCAGAGTGCTATCGTGAATAATTTTAAACCCAGCACCCATGCAGTTATTAAAGCTAGTTTGATTATTAGCATGATATGATCTTAATAACAAACTGCCAATTCTTATTTCTCTCCTTGAGCTAGCGACCATTTAGCACAGCTGAATGTCCCAAAACATGGGAAGGGCATTCGGCTGATTGCATCCGTCCATTCCTCCACCATTCAGAGCAGGACGTCCCCTGTGACCTGGCTACACGATTAGCGCCGCCATGTGCAGCGTGTCATGTGCAGTAAAGTGGCACTGAGCCGAAGGGCAGAACCCTGCTCAATGCACTTTCCAGGACACCTTAAGGGACCTATATTCAAAATCTTTTCTTTTTCTATTTATATATACAGACCTGCAAAAAATGAGACCTATAGAAGTATTGGCACCCTTAATCAAAATAAGCAACATTAATTTAATACATGAATAAAGTGATATTTTAAGCTTAAAGCTGCAGAATAGTGTTATATATTCACCAATTCTTCTTAAATATTGCAATTTTTTAATTTTTGCAAAAAAATACTATATTTAACACTCAATTACATTCAAGATTTAATTTTTTTATCATTTAAATTTAAAATTTCTATAAACCTCTTTCTTCTTATTATGGTGTCAAAATGGTTAACACTATTTTTAACTGCTTGCTGATTTGCTTTTTTATATTTATATTTATTTATTACATATATAAGTTATATATATATATATTAATATTGAAGTGATGATTATTTCAGAGTAAATTTGAAGTTTTATCAGAGTTATATCTGAGCAATGTTAGGAACAGCAAGGTTATATTTGAGTACTAATTATATCTGAGTAATGTCAGCATAGTATTGGGGTTATATCAGAGTAATTTATGAGTAATAGCGGATATGTCAGAAAATATGAGGCAAATATCAAAGTAATATATGAATAATGACTGGGGTATAAACGGAATAATATAGGACTAATCACTGGTGGGTGATTAGTCCTATTAGTCCTACTACAGGGCACGGTGGCTTAGTGGTTAGCACGTTCGCCTCACACCTCCAGGGTTGGGGGTTCGATTCCCGCCTCCGCCTTGTGTGTGTGGCGTTTGCATGTTCTCCCAGTGCCTCGGGGGTTTCCTCCGGGTACTCCGGTTTCCTCCCCCGGTCCAAAGACATGCATGGTAGGTTGATTGGCATCTCTGGAAAATTGTCCGTAGTGTGTGATTGTGTGAGTGATTGAGAGTGTGTGTGTGTGACCTGTGATAGGTTGGCACTCTGTCCAGGGTGTATCCTGCCTTGATGCCCAATGACGCCTGAGATAGGCACAGGCTCCCCGTGACCCGAGGTAGTCGGTTAAGTGGTAGAAAATGAGAGAGAGAGTTAGTGAGTAATCACTGGTGTATAATCAGAGTAATATAGGAGTAATCACTGGGGTATAATAAGAGTAATATAGGAGTAATGATGGGGGTATAATATGAGTAGTATAGGACTAATCACTGAGGTATAATCAGAGTAATATAGTAGTAATGCTGACGGTATAATACAAGAAATACAGTAGTAATGACTGGGGAATTGAGTAATATAGAAGTAATGACTGGGGTATAATCAGAGTAATATAGCAGTAATGACTAGGGATGAGCGAGTACAGCATTATCTGTGTCTGTATCCGAATCTGTTAACCATATGAATTATCTGTATCTGTATCCGTACTCGGAGTGGGTGGGGCTTGTCTTGAAATGGGCGGGGCTTTAACCGGTAATAATTAATTTGTAATCTTTATAACACTAGCTTACTACCTTTATGTTTTTATGAAATACAGCAAAAACGTGTCAGACACTCAGTGTCTGGTTACTGGTTAGAGACATCTGAAGGTTTAAAAAAGAAAAAAAATCTCCGACAGGCAGAGACGCAATGCGAGTCGCATTCTACCAAGCAAGCACCACGTCTGAACAAACCCACGTTTACCAGAACTCTACTGGTTAGTAAGTACGTATTATTAACGTTACAACCCGAAGTAAAAAGCTGAAGAAACCCTAAACGTTAACGGAAAAGACCCGTGAACCCGAGTGACTGAGGGAGAGACAGAGAGCTGTTCTGTGTGTGACTGTGAGTGAGCAGAGCGAGACACAGCAACACAATACATCTGTATGTGTGTAGGGGAGGGGCGCTGTGACTAGCCTATCACTGTAGGGGAGGGGCGCTGTGACTAGCCTATCACTGTAGGGGAGGGGCGCTGTGACTAACCTATCACTGTAGGGGAGGGGCGCTGTGACTAGCCTATCACTGTAGGGGAGGGGCGCTGTGACTAGCCTATCACAGAACACTGACACAATCAGCTACCCAATGATGATTTTCATTCAATCCGAGCACAGATATTGACTCGTATTACTCGTATAATACTCGTACTCTGCAGAAGTGCTTTATCCGTACCGGATACTCGTTTCAGCCGAGTATCCGGCTCATCTCTAGTAATGACTGGGGTATAATCAGAGTAATATAGCAGTAATGACTGGGGTATAATCAGAGTAATATAGCAGTAATGACTGGGGTATAATCAGAGTAATATAGCAGTAATGACTGGGGTATAATCAGAGTAATATAGGAGTAATGACTGGGGTATAATCAGAGTAAAATAGGAGTAATGACTGGGGTATAATATGAGTAGTATAGGACTAATCACTGAGGTATAATCTGAGTAATATAGCAGTAATAACTGGGGTATAATCTGAGTGATATATGAGTAACGACTGGGTATAATCAGTGATATAACAGTAATATTAATCTAATCACAGCATTATATCAGAAGCTTGTCTGTCTCTCTGAACTTCAGATGGAAAATTTCTGATTTAAGTAAGTTTTCCCTCAGAGAGTTCTGAGAAACGATGTTTTCATGTAGCCTAGCGTTTGGCGAGAAATTCCCACACAAAACTCTACAGGGATTGTTTTCCTCCACTGTGAGCTGATGAGCGAGAGACTGAACAAACTGTTGCCTGAGCTTAGGTGTGAGTTTAAACCTACTATAAGTTAAAGGGACAATTTCATCTGAGAACTGCTGACGGCAGAAAGAGAGACAGACAGAGAGAGAGAGAGATGACTGAAAGCTGGATAAGGCAGACAGAAAGAAAGAAAGAAAGAAAGAAAGAAAGAAAGAAAGAAAGAAAGAAAGAAAGAAAGAAAGAAAGAAAGAAGTGCAGGTTATTTATGCAGCCATCCTGATTGCATTAAGTAACCTGGAGCGCAGTTATGATGCCACTTGTGCATTGTAGCATTAGGATATTAATGCTGTAGCATTTCAGGTGCATCAATAGCATGTAGCGGTTTATTTCTCACTCGGACACCAGACAGTATCAGTAACCTTCACCTCTCTCACTCCGACTCCATTAACTGCTCTGTTGCTTTTAGAGCAACTGCAAGACAACGAGGCTCTGAGGAAAAAATGTGACAATTAAAGTCACATGACTCTGACACTAAAGGTCAATTTCGCATATCGTTAACCTTTTCTTTAGCATTTCCAATGCTAGTGCTTTAGCATCCCAGTGGAAAGTCACACTGTAAAACGTCCAGACACGGCCACGTGGGATTATAGGACATAAATGACTAATGGTTCGAGAGAATAAAAAAATTGAAACACAGAGTGTTCAAAAGCACCCTGTATACAGCACAGATTCACACGATTCCCAAGATTCCACCCTTCAAAACAGCCGTGCAAATCATGCTAATCCACCTTCCTGTGAGCGTAACACTACAATGCCTCCAGATTAGCGTTCTCATTAGCATGTGAAGACGTGAACAGTCTTGCTTTAGCTTATTTACAAACTTGTTAGCGACCGCTTCCCATTAAGCAACACGCTTTAAGGCAATAGGACAAAACTGAATAGTAAAAAAAAACAAAAATCCTGTTTATCATTTTTAGCATCACTCACTGGCTTCAGTGCGCCACTGATCCATGAGCTAAGCTAATCGATTCCTGTTGTCTTCACGTTAAAAAATAGAAGAAGAATACATTTCTCTGAGTGAACAGTGAAGGTTTAGAGAAAGATAAATGCCAACGTTTCCCTCAAACGCACTTTAACACAGCAAATCGATTCTCCATCAAAAGCTACGATGCTAACATACTAAATAAATACACAGAGCCCTAATGCAACATGGATAATAAGCAGAAACACATAAGCATACAGAATCAGGCTCCTATACGTAATTCAAACTAACGTCCAATCATCCAGCATCGTAACCAAGCAACAAAGCTACTAAATCATCATTAAGAAAAAGAAAAAATACAGAAAACTAACCTAGCATGAATGCAAAAAAAAAAGAAGAAAAGGAACAAAAGAATGAAAGAAATTGAAATATTAAAAGCTATGGAAGAAAGAAAGACAGGATAACGGAAGATAGAAATTAGAAATAAACAAATGAGTAAACAAAGGAAAATACATGAAAAGAAAAAAGCTAAGAAAGAAAAAAAAGAACAAAAAAGAAAGAAAGATATATGCAAGCAATAAACAAATACCAAAACAAACAAATTCATGATTAAAAAAGGTTTATATATATATATATATATATATATATATATACATATATATATATATATATATATATATATATATATATATGTATATATATATATATATATTATAATGAAAATATTTTGTATTCACTCATAATCTTTTAAACAATCTCTGTGTTACTGAGACAAACTGCATCACGAGAGTCGGAGGAATTAGCAGTACTATTTATACAATGCTAATCTGGGAGCCATTAGCGGCCCTATCTCGTTAGCTTTGTTAGCCTCACGGCTCTGAGGTTATTGCCGTGCCTCGAGTGCGTTCGCAGCAGCAGGAGACGACGCGTACGTTTCATTTCTGACTCTGTTTATTCTCTCTAAAGGGCCACGTCGTTTGTGAACTCGGTATTGACACGAACTCGGCGGGAAAGCGACGCTGACTGAACGGCTCTAGTCGGAAAGTTGATCCGAGCTTGTCAGAATGATGCACTCCGGCAAAAAAAATCTCCTCACACGCTGTGTTTAAAATGTCTTTTGTTCATATCGTTTAAAGGTCAGTGCTGGACTGCAGGGAATTCAGTGTGTGTGGGGTGGGGTAGGGGTGGGGGGTCAATATGATGCCTTTTAGGGAAGTAATTTCAAAGTTTAAGAGGAAGGAAGGAAACACACACACACAAGCACACACACACACACACATGGCCGTGTGATAATTACGGCTGAATGAGATGCATGAGGACAACTCCATTCCAGCACTGATGAGCTTGCGTGATTAAAGCGGCGCCCTGCCGATTCTCTCCACTCGCCTTTAATTGCTGCGGCGGCCATCTTGATTAGCGTCTCCACAGGAGCCGCTCACGTCTCCTCCTGTCGTGTTCCAAAAGAGGTTGTGACTGATGCAACCTCCATCTGATCAGAATCCGTCTCTCGGCGCGTTAAACATCCCGAAAGACACAACAGATCAACGAGCTGTTGACTGTTCACCTTTTTTTTATATTTTAGCCAAACATGCATTAGCATAAACGGCTCTCTGAAGACTGTGACAAGCATCAGTTTAACCTTAAATACGTCCAAATATCTGGTGAATGTCAGAGCTCCATTCCTGTGATACATTTAATAACTATGCCATGTATTAGTTATTCTTTTTTTTTTTTTAGATTTTTAATTAGACTTTCAAAATGTCAAAATGTGTCATTTTAATTAAAACTAGGTTACTTTAATATAATAAATAAGTTTAATAATAATAATAATAATAATAATAATAATAATAATAATAATAATAAATACAATTCCAATCTCTAAAGCCTTAAAAATCTTGCAAAAAAGGAAAATATTTTTAAACAAATAGTGCAGAAAAAAAAATAAAGATACAAGAGGAATGTATTCATAAAGTTAATCTTCTGCAAATGTTCTTTTTTAAATGAAATTTATATAATATTATATAATAATAATAATAATAATAATAATAATAATAATAATAATAATATTATTAGCTTGTTCCATATATATATATATATATATATATATATATATGTATATATATATATATATATATATATATATATATATATATACATATATATATATATATATATATATACTGTACATATATGTGTGTGTGTGTGTGTGTGTGTGTGTGTGTGTGTGTGTGTGTGGTTTATTATGCCTTTCCAGAATTCAACTCATCTTCTCATGTAGCTCTGAATTATTAATATGAAAAATCTAGAAATGGACACACACACACACACACACACACACACACACACACACACACACGCACACACACACACACACACCTGCATGTCTATATTCAATCTGGCATTGGCCAAAAAATGGAAAAAAGGAAAAATAAAACATTTTGTTTGTCTGACCTTTGACCTCTGTCAGCTCGATGGAAAAGAGGTCACACTAATTAATTCCACAACACTGATTTGACAGACCACCGTCTCCGTGGCAACTATGTGTTCGTGTGTGTGTGTGTGTGTGTTAGTGTGTTTGTGTGTGAGCTCAGCAGTCATTCATGCGAACACTGATATATTTGCAGAGACAAAAAGGCCCAAATGCTTAATATTAATAAAACTGTGTTTTTTTGTTTGTTTTATTTGTTTAGTTGTTTGTTTGTTTTTAATCAATTAATAATCTCTGTGCGTTTTCCCAGTGCGGATTGAAAACACAGCTTTGTTTATGGAAAGCGAATACAGAATGTCATGCTGATTATCCAAGGATATATTATTTAATATCAGGCCGGGTGATTTATTGCAATATTTATCAGGCAGGACATTATTTCACCTGAACGCTCCGAGATGAAGTCGGCAACCTGGAGAAAGTCACGGCAATGTCGGAAGGAGTAAACACCGTGTGTGTGTGAGTGTGTGTGTGTATATATGTGTGTGTGTATATATGTGTGTGTGTGTGTTGCCACGGGGTGGGCTGATGAAGCGGAGTTACTGTTTCCACACTAAAAATAATAATTTTCTTTTCCGAGTGTTTTATTTCTTCAGATTTAAAGTTCTAACGTTTATATACGACAAAATAAATAAATAAAAAACGCAAAACCCTGCAAAAAAAAAACTTATATCAGATATCAGAAAACTTCCAAACACAGCTGACCCTGGAGTCTCCTTCTATAGTCGTTACATTAACATCAACTGATTTTAAAAATTACTATGATTATGTTTGCTTTTTTAAACTCTTTAAAAATCTGTTAAATCGGCTTTGTATAAATATATACATTTTTATATTTAATAAGCCACAAACGTTACAGATTTTTTCCTTGTATGTTTGATGTAGCTAAAATGTTTATTTTTGTTATTTGTCTTTAACGTTTTTTATTTATTTAAATAATTATTATTATCATTTACAGATAATTAAAGCAAAAAAAAGACATTTCCATTCATTGGTATTAACATTAGCATGCAAATTTAAATACAGTGATGCCTCGAGATACGAGTGCTTTGACATACGAATTTTTTGAGATACGAGCTGTGATTCGACCATATTTTTGGCTTGATATACGAGCAAATTTTTGAGATACGAGCATCCGAGCTGCCGCTGCTGAAACAAAGATCCCCAACAACGACGTGTGCTCTGTTTCCCCCGCCTCAGCCTCAGTTAAAGCTGCCTTTCCACTGCACACGACAGGAAGTCATTCATTTCCTATGGAGAGTCGCAAAGGCGCTGCGTGAGGTGCCGACCATCTGCGGATCCGTAATTTTCGGATCCGTTTTAAGCGTTGGATCCGTTAAAAAATGTAACTTGTGCGACTACACCGCATCTGATATGCCGACCGGACAGGTTTTTATTAAATGACCGGCAGATGTTAGTGAGGAAAGAGTGACAAAAAAGGCAAAAACAAGTGAAGAGAAAAGCGATGAAGAAAATTAAGCAAAATTAATGTAAAGAAAACAGAAATTGTAGCAATTAAGTTCAGTTAAGTTAAGAGAAATCAAGCATCGCGTTAGTTCTGGCAGGCCACATCGTCAAGCGTGCATCAGCTGTTAATCAGCTGTCCATGACTCGCACCAATCCGGTTACGACATCCATATTACCCGACCATTTAAATTCCCATTCATAGAGCTGCTTTCTAGCGCATCGCTGCTGCTGTAGCATTGAGTGCGAGTAAGTGAACGAAAGTGAAAGTGTAATTCCTCCTAACTCCTCCGCCTGTTTACTCCTCCCTCAACACCTCCGTGCGCATCTTCCGTAAAGTAAAACCAGTTTATTTTTTTAACATTCTCTTTTATTACTGTATGTTTTTATACAATATTTGTCATTTATGAATACAGGTACTGAACATTTTTCATATTCAAAACACAAACAAAACAACTGGAGTGGAATTTTGCGAGCTGGAACGGATTAATGGGATTTCAATTCATTTAAATGGGGAAAATTGCTTTGAGATACGAGCAAATTGAGATACGAGCAAGGTCACGGAACAAATTAAACTCGTATCTCGAGGTATCACTGTACATGCATAAATGAGCAATTTACTTCTTTATCCGTAATTTAGATTGTAACTTAGGTTTCTAGGTTAAAACTTTAAAAAAAGGGGGGATATTGTTCCATAAATTGCTATTACTATAACTATTTTTGAAAAACATTTTTTTATAAAATTTGCAACAAAAAATGGAGGTAGTACATTGTAGAAACACACTACACACTCACTACATCATCGATTATTCCTCTCTCTCTCTCTTTCTATTTTATTTTTTTTTTTTTTACAATTCCCAGCATTCCGGATCAGGTTTTTTTTTTTTGTATAAAGGAAAAACACTGCAGAACGCAGTATCAGATTCTGCTCTCAGGTTTCCATTTACATCCCTAAACGAGTCATAATGATGTTAGCGAGCCTGCATGGCTAGTCACGAAACATTGGACCTGAGTTTCCTTCCTGCAGGATGCAGAATATCGTGCTTCAGAGAACCCATCAGGAACAAGTCTGAGGGGGTGAAGGTTCTTGCTCGGAGCTCCACAATTGGCTCTAGAGCAATTCTGAGATTTGACCTCAAGGTCTAACTCGACAAGTTGTTTGAAATTCAACCAGAAATCCTGAAAGAACCTTCCGGGTTTCATTTAAACTCCAGCAAAACTTCTAAATCAAGTAAAACTTGAAACTTGTTTTTCTCTGAAAAACAGGTTCTAGTCTTTCACACAAAATCTGCTCTGAAAAGTTTGAAGATAAATAATACCTTGAAGAGTTTCATGAAGAAGAAAAGCAGAACGGTTCTCTGGTTCTCTGGCTTAACTCTCAAAGCTACAAGGAACCAGTTAAGAACCCTTTTTTTCTAAGTGTACAAAGCACCAATTAGGCACCAAGGTTCTAAGATCTCATGAAGAAAATAAGGTAATCATTTATCACACAATTACCCAGTTCTTACACTCTTAGAGCCAAGACTTCATTAGATTTCTAAGCTTCCAAAACTCTTTAATGGTTCTTCATCAGAGTGTAGGGTTCTATGAAGATCCTTCAACATCTATGGATTGTTCCCACAGAAGTTCTTCGTAGTGAAAAAAGGTTCTATAACCTTTAAAATAAAAACTATAAAAACTTTCTTTATGGTACTAAAAAAACAGTTATTTTAAGAATATTTCACTTGAAAAGGTTCTTCAATGGCATCATTGTGAAAACCCAGTTCTTCTTTTGAGTTCTTCCTCGGCTCTCGGTAATGTTTTCCATTTCTGTTGTAGGTTTCTACAGAGAACGATTTCCCACAAGAGGCACAAACTGAAGAAGTTTTTTTATTGTACGCTTTTACAAAATCTAAACCTATGGGTTATGGACTTATGGGAAGTCGTGGGAAGTCGTGGTCTAATGGTTAGAGAGTCTGACTCCTAACCCTAAGGTTGTGGGTTCGAGTCTCGGGCCTGCCACGACTGAGGTGCCCTTGAGCAAGACACCGAACCCCCGCAACTGCTCCCTGGGCGCCGCAGCATAAATGACTGCTCACTGCTCCGGGTGTGTGTTCACGGTGTGTGTGTGTGTGTTCACTGCTGTGTGTGTGCACTTTGGATGGGTTAAACGCAAAGAACAAAGTCACCATACTTAGCCGTATGTCACGTCACTTTCACTTTCTTCAATTGTTCTTCTCATGGAACACGTGGTGCAGTTAAATCAAAAACTCTTTAAGGCTCAGCATGATGTTTAACACAACATTTCTTCAACTGAGAATTTTCAGGTTCCATCCTAATTGCAAATGCATCAAGGGCCCTAGAAATCTGATTAGGAGATCAGGAGATCTAACCCTAACCCTAACCCTCATTTTACTCATGTTTACTTACAGTGAATCACGGTGAACAAAAATCCTATTAAACAAATAAATGAATTTTATTCGGGCTTAAATATAAATCAATCTTGATAATAATTCCTGAAAAACAAAACATTAAATGCTATATTGCTTCCTAAAATGCCACAAAGAAAACAATCAGTGTTTTAATGGTAAAAGAATAATCATCCTTTAATTGCTATTCTATCTCATCTAATCGCATCTATCATGCTAATTGCTAATGCATTAATAATGACACGCATAACGGGTATTTGATCATCCGTTCCATCATCTCATCATTCCGAACACGCTTCTGCTCTGCATCCTTCAGACGTTAATGAATCAAGTGCACAAGTTTTCTTTTTCATTTAAGCCAGTTCTCTTTTCGGACGCTCGCTTGAGGCAGAACAAAACAAACGCGAACCATGGTGCTGTCCCCCGAGCATACATGTGAAAGGAATGATGAGATATGTGAAGTGAGAGAGAAGTGAAGTGAAGAGAGAGAGAGAGAGAGAGAGAGAGAGAGAGAGAGAGAGCGAAGACGAGTTTCATCATTATTCTCCTCTGCTGGTTTCAAGTAGACGAGCTCATAGCCACAATAATTAGATCTCAAGCACTCAGGGTCATCCAGCACTAGCACTGTGTGTGTGTGTGTGTTTGTGTGTGTGTGTGTGTGTGTGTGTGTGTGCAGGTTTTACTGACTGCTTAAAACAAAGAGAGATCAGAAAATGACATTCTGGTTACCCAGCATGCACCAGCAGCTATTGGGAAAACGACTCGAAGTAGCGTAAATAATTAGCAACTAATTCAAATCGGATTGCATGAAGTCCAGTAGATTGCATGTTGAGCTTGTTAGCTTCTTAATTTGTTATATTTTTGATTTGAAATACTGAATTAACAACAGAACCCTAACCCTAGCACCTTCATTCATGTTTCATGTCATTATTTATAATCATTTAAGAAAAAAGAAAAAAAGAGTCGTGAAAAAGATCAAATGAATCAAATGAAGATATGTTTACATATAATTTTGCGAGAATTGACATGAATCAAGTCCCATGTGAAAAAGAAATGAATGCATGTGAATGAGTGGTGTATAAGAATCACGTGTATAAATAAATGAGCTGGGTAAGAATCAAACGTGGAAATAAAGGAGTCGTGAATAAAAATCAAATATGAACATAAATGAGTCATGTAAAAGAATCGCACGTAAAAATAAATGAGCTGGGTAAGAATCAAACATGGAAATAAAGGAGTCATGAATAAGAATTAAATATGAAAATGAATGAGTCATGTATTTAATTTACACATGAAACGATGTGAGTCATGTATAAGATTCGCACTTGTATTAGAGTCTAATGTGAAAGTAAATGATTCATGTATTAGATTCAAATGTGAAAATACATTAAAAATTTGAAAAAGTCACATGTGAACGTTAATAAATCATGCATAAAAATGTTTGAAGAAAATACTTAAAAAAAAAAAGACAAATTACGTTAACAGAATATATGAATCGTTTCGGGGAAAAAAAATGAATCGTTTAAAAAGAAAACAGAAGTAAAATGAGAATCATTTGATTTAAAAGAATGTTTGTAATTTATAAAATGTGTAATAATGTGTAAATAGATTATTCATATGAAAAACATCATATAACAATTTAAAAAAACAAAAACATGTACAATTGTAAAATTGTGATAAAATCAGTCATTTTTTTTCTCTGAGGTTTCTCTTGTTCTTACTTTGCAATTTAGCCGCCATGTTGAAATGTTGTCACAAGATTCCAGCTTGGAAAGAAGGAGTTCTTGAGCAAATCTGTCTTCCTAAGCTGAAATCCAACGTTTGTTGTGTTACTTACGCTCATACAGACCTGAGGGGGGAAAAAGGAGAACATTAGTGTCTAATTCACTTATTTAGGTGGTGTTTAAATGTTTCTGTTTGGTGTTAATCACACACACATGCTAATTTGTTACTCTGTGTTCTCTCACATTATAATTTTTTTTCACACAAAAGGACGCGTTTTTGTTTATTTAATATTATCTGAAAATCTCTACACCTCGACACGTTACTTCCATATAGCAGCTATGCTAACACACACACTGGAAAAGTTGTGGTAGCTCAGTGGTTAAGGTGTTCAACTACTGATCTGAAGGTCACGGGTTCGAATCCCAGGTCCACCAAGTTGCCACTACAGGGCCCCTGAGCAAGGACCTTAACCCTCAATTGCTCAGGTGTATAAACTGAAATAAAAATGTAAGTCACTCTGGATAAGAGTGTCTGCTAAATGCTGTTAATGTAAAGGTAAGCTGACTTAAATTTTTGTTTAAACCTGATGCTAGTTGACTTGCTAGCTAACTTAGCCAAGTCAAAGTGCTACAGCTTTAGGAGAAATTGGCTAGACTAAGCTAACGTAACATTGTATTTTTGCTCTTTTGTAATAATTGTTCAGTTCAGTATGGAAAAACCATGTGTGTGTGTCTGTGTGTGTGTGTGAGACAGAGAGAAGAACTTTTATAAACACAGCTCTATCTGAGACACGTGCTAATCTCGGCTTAAACCTCATTTCTTTCACAGAGGCATGCTAAGTCTGCTAAATCTCCTGATATCATTCCACACGTTTCACCTTTCAGTAAATAAATAGAGATGATTTACTAAAATAAATCAAATAAAATGTAGTACATAAGTTAGCAACATTCATAGCAAGTTTCATTCAGCCTTAACATGGTTTGTTTTTAATTTGCAAATAACACACTAAACAATAATTAGCACTGGTAATTTGCTATTGCTCTAACTAAGCAAAGTTGTTAAAAAACTGAATTTAGGTTTAACTTTAATTGAATACAGTTTAAATTGACTTTTTAAAGTATTTTATTTTTTAAGTTTATAATCTAAGTTATATATAACGTCATAAAAACGTCATTTAGAATAACTGAGCAGAATTTCAGTTACATGTTAAGTACATGTTGTGATTAAACCAACAAATTCTGACCACGCCCACACAGTTAAACAGGCACTTGAACCACACCCACCTATTCTCACAAACATTCTTGCCACACCCACCTGGTAAACCTGACCATACCCTCCACCAGAACTAAGAATAGCTAGTTAATATTAGTATACCATCAGCTAGAGGTAGGCAGTTGCAAACACTGAGGAAGCGTCGGGTCAGGAAGTGGATGGAAAAGGATGGAACGGATGGCCGGGAATTAGAAAGTTCAACAACTAATAATTAGACTCTAGTGGAAAATCGCATGTGGATCAGATAGAAAGAGAAAGGCAGCAAATTAGACGAGCAAAAGAAGAATAGAAGGTAGTGCTTAAATCTACAAAGGCGTTAAGCCTAATTAATATAACAAAAGCACTGCGAGATGGTAGATTACTGTTGTTTTGTAATGATACGAAGCAGCAAAAAGCAGCAGCAGGACTTAAATAACTGCTAGGGATAACAGTATTTTGTATATTGATAGAAGATAGGAAATGGGTGAAAGGAGTAATAACAGAGGTCTCAACTGATGTGTCAGTCGAGTCAATCAAGCAAAACCACACAAATTGGTGCAACAGTGATCGGCATGAGAGGATTGAAATATATTAATAATAAGCGAAAGGTCGGATGCCTTTTCTGTAATGATTCATTTCAATGCAGAAAAATAGCCAGAGAAAGAGTATCATGAATATTTAAGCTACGATGTATGACCACATGACACCGTCCATTAGATGTAGATGCAAATTTAAGTGTCAGAGGTTTGGTCATATAGCTGCAGTTTATAAGGCAAAACAACATTTTTGTTTGATCGAAACGTTTTTGCCTCTGTACTGTATAATGCTAGCTAGCTAGGTTTTAGGCCCAGTCATTTGATAGCTTATATTAAAAACAGGGAATGTATGTTTCGTCATTGCTTATCTAATTTCAACAGCAGCTGTATGGAGTCAGCTGTATGTAGAATTATCATGTGTAAAAATAAACGAGTTGTGCAGAATCAAATGTGGGAATAAAGGAGTTCATGGATAAAGAGTTTTTGCGAGGTTGTTTTTGCCTCTGTATGATAATGTTAGCTATCTAGGTTTTTGGCTAAATCATTTGCCAGCTTACATTAAAAACAGGAAATTCCTTACGTGTTTTCAACAGCAGCTACTGTATATGGAGTTGTCATTTTTACAAATCTATTTTTGTAATGAAATTTATTTAAGTGATTTCAATGTGTTTTCCTGAGATAAACGTTGGGATTTCGGACATATTTGACTTATATCTTAACCTAAGCTATTCAGAACACCCCAGTCATTTGCTAGCTTATGCTAGAAACATGTTAGGAATACATGTTTCACTGTTGCCTAGCAACAGTATTATTATAACTTTAGCCAATTGAATGTTGAGTATATCTTTTTTTTATTGAAATTAATTCCATTGAACCCTCACAGATTTTGTGGCTACTTAATTTTGTTGCTCTCTTTTTGTCGCTCGCTTTTCGTTCTTCATCCATCTTTCTCCCTGACTCTCTTTCCATCATTCATCCTCCCTCGTTCCCTCCCTCTCTTTCCTTCATCCGTGTTCCACTGCAGTGTGTCGTGCGTTTAGGGCGGATAAAAAGCATCCTTTATGCAGTGCTCGTGGCAGGTGTGAGGCTGCTTTAATGGATTCTGCGTAGGCAACCGAGAGGAACTCGCGCCTCTGTGCATGTGTGTGTAAGTGTGTGTGTAAGTGTGTGTGTGTGTGTGGCATTCTGTAAGCTGTCTGACACTTATTGTTTGCAGAACCCGAGCTGCTGACACCGTGTACCGCATGTGTGTGGAAATCTACTGGATTTTTTTATCAGCTGAGTTTGAAGAGAGAAAATGTAAAAAATAAAAATAATAAAATAAACAAAGAAAAATAGAAAGAAATAAAAACTTTATCGGCTATGAGATGAATCTGAAATTTGTTGGCTGTGATCACAATGTTGTGTAATATTCCTCTGTTGAGGAAATGGTTAGCAAAAAAAAAAAATAAATCAAACTCCAAAGACAAATAAAGGAAAAAGAGTCATATTTTACATTCGTCTCTGAGTGAACTCTAGTGATTCAACTCTGAATCTATTCACCTGGAGGAACGGCATCAATTACACGGTGTATTTTGTTGTGAAATATTTTCGTCTGTTTGTTTATTTTTGTTCGTAGGTTTGTTTTGCACCCTGCTCAACTAAGCCAGAGCTGTAGCGGTGGCAGAGATTAGCACCAGTTCTAGTGATTTGCACGCTAACATTCTGGGCAAAATGCTAGATAAACATGCGAAACATAAAACAAGCTAATGATAGAATTTAGTTATTTTGCCTCAGATCAGCGTCGCTGTGCTCAGGTGATTAATGAGCTGTTGCTGTTGTTAAATTATTTGAAACCAAATAAAACGAAAACAATGAAATCAAAATATCAATTTTACTCACTAGTCAGAATAATAGTTCTGAAAAAAAAAACACATTAAAGGAAATCAATCTTGTGTAAAATTAGCATGACAAATTTCTATGAAATTCTACGTTTATTTAGAATGAAGGTTAATGACGGATAGGTTAAGGTTCTGGGTTACTGTTCAGAAGGTCAGGTCGGGCCCTTAAGCAAGGCCCTTATCCATCTTTCAGCTGACCTTGTGCTCTGACCACAAGAAAACAATTTCACTGTGCTGTAATGTATATGCGATATATTTAGGCCTTTTCTTTATGCTAGCAGAGTGTTTCGGAATGCATCTGATAATTAGTAAGAAGATAAAAATTGCAACGGGGGCACGGTTTAGTGGTTAGCATGTTCGCCTCACACCTCCAGGGTTGGGGGTTCGATTCCCGCCTCCGCCTTGTGTGTGTGGAGTTTGCATGTTCTCCCCGTGCCTCTGGGGTTTCCTCTGGGTACTCCGGTTTCCTCCCCTGGTCCAAAGACATGCATGGTAGGTTGATTGGCATCTCTTGAAAGTGTGTGTGTGCCCTGCTATGGGTTGGCACTCCGTACAGGGTGTATCCTGCCTTGATGCCCGATGACGCCTGAGATAGGCACAGGCTCCCCGTGACCTGAGAATAGTTCGGATAAGCGGTAGAAAATGAATGAATGAATGAATAAAAATTGCATTTCTACAATATTCTAAGAAGATCATGATGTTCTTGGATTGTTACTTAAGGCTCCGGTGTAATACTCATGGTCAAGTTTATTCCAGTGTCTTTACATGTTTGAGGTTCCATTAAGGACAAAAAAAGACATTTTAGCTCTCAACCATGTAATGGGAAAAGATAAATCTAAGTGCTAAACATAACAAGCTGAATTTGTGAAAGTTTTCTAAATTTGAAGACTTTAGTTTAATTCTGGCATGGAAGTGATCTGAGCTTGCTAACTGACCAGCGCCTGCTGCTTCCTCCATCTGCCTTCACCAGCAAACAGCTGCTCCATGCAACCGATCTCAAAACAGCTGAGGCTTTAGCTGACAAGTCCAATGAGAGTTTTGCGACGGCGACAGGGTGCGGCAGTCCAACCAGCCGTTTAAGCGGCGACAGGTGTGTGACAACTCAGTGTTCCTACATGAAGACCTTCAGTTTTTGTTAGTTAAAATTAAAAATTAGTTTGACTTCATGGTGATGTTATAATTTAATACGTTCTTTAATTTTTTTGTCAATAACATAACCGAGCTAAAATGATCGGTTCTCAGGTATGAGCTTGTTTCTATTGTAACAAGATAGTTAAAACAGAAGCAACCTAGCCAGCTAGGTAACATTCACTATCATATACTGTACTGTACTAATCGGAAGGTTGTGAGATCAATACCAGGTCCACCAAGCTGCCACTGTTGGGCCCCTGAGCCATTAACCCTCAATTGCTCAGTTGTATAAAAAAAAAAGAGAAGAGATTATGTAAGTTTCTCTGGATAAGGGTGTCTGCCCTTACATAATAGTTACATAAATTGCACATGAAATTAAATAAAAAATAAATCTGTTACAAGTTTATTTATTATTACTAAGCAACTAGCTAGCTAACTAGTTAACATTTGCTAGCTGTTATCTATATTTAAGTAGATTAATCATTGTTAAATTAGCTATTGTCAAAATTTTAATCATAATACAGATAGCAACTACTGTCTATTCAAATCTAATTCTAGATCAGCTGGTTCTTAAAGGCATGTGAGTAAAACAATCATGCTAATATTGTCAGTTCGCGGGTATGAATCATCTTCTATAAAGACAACAAGCTAATTAGATTAAAAAATACATAAAAGCTAAACAGAATGCCCTCAAATGTTTGTTACACCCAGTTCCAAGTTCTTCGTAAGAATCCTTGTTAGCCAGGTTGTTAGTAACAATCTAGCAACACAGCTAACGAGAGCTAGCTTTATTGTCAAGTCAAAACAGTTCAGCATACATTCATCCTTCTTTCACGTTATTCCCTATTACACCGGAGCTTGCTAAAGAACCCTTGAAGAGCTTTTTTTTTTAGCTATGTTGTAGCTATGGTGTTATTGCGGAAAAATTGGACCAAAAAATCTTTAAGCGATATTTCCTGGAGAAACACACTCTGTTTTTTGCTGTCTCACAGCAGTTCTTGTGTAAACCAGGCTCTCGAAGTACACATTGATATTTCTGACTGCGATCGAAAGGATTACTCCTAAAGCCTCTTCCCCCAACACTGTCTCACATGGATGACACGAGTGTCAATGCGTTCCTATTAAATATTCACTTGCTCGCTAGCGTCTCGCTGTTCTCTCCAGAGGTGACGGCACAATCTTTCTAGAAACCTCTGTCAGGAAGAAATCACTGAAGAAGTTCATGATGAGTTCCTTTTTGAACAGAAATGCGGCAAAATCCTGAACAAGATCCATCAACGTATATATTAGAAAATAGCAAAATGAACCCAATGTATTGTTACTGTAAAATTTGTTTAATTTGAGAACTTTCCAGAAACCAATATCCAAAAAGCAATAACCCAAAAAGCAATGAAGCTTCAAAGCATGAGAGGAAAAACTGATTCATGTAAAATCTTTTGCAAAGTATTAGAACCCTTAAATGGTTCTTTGCTTGTACCAGAAGAGGAAACTTGAAGCTCCTGTGAAGAACCATAGAACAGTTTATTTTCTATAAAACTTGGTTCCAGTTATAACAATTTTTTAGAAACCAATTGAACCCTTAAAGGGACCCTTGAGGAACCCTTTTTACTAAATCTACACATATTTACTAAGCTTTTTTTTAAGAACTCTTAAATATCAAATAACTCTAAAGAACCATTAAAGAACGGACTCTAAAGCCGCGTTCACACTGCAAGTCTTAATGCTCAATTCGGATATTTTGCTCAGATCTGATTTTTTTGTTTGTCTGTTCACATTACCTTTTAAAATGTGGCCTATATCAGATACCAGTGTGAACTGTTTGCTGTTTCGAACTGACCCTCATGCGCAAACGAACAATAACAATGACGTCACACGCAGCACGCCGTTGTGCTAAAGTTGGCGAGGTTATGGAGGAAGTAAGCATTTTCGCTTTTCTTTCTAAATGTTTGTGTAATGGCAGCACAGAGGCGCAGTGTTTTGAAAATTTTCGGATGTCGAGGGCAACTTTTGATTATTTGATCCATTTTGTAGGCGTAGTCACGTTTGTGTGCGTACTCGCCGGCGCATAATTGTGTCGAATGTCGATGTAGATTGACGTAAAAGTCGCATCAAATCCGCCTCGGTTGTTCACACTGCGGCCACATTGGAAAAAATCAGATTTGGGTCTGATTCAGGACCACATATGGAAGTGGTCTGATTCTGATTTGAAAAAATTAGATCTGGGCTAGATTTGAGTGTTCACACTACTCCTGAAGAAGTCTGACCTGGTCACTTGACCCCAAAAAAATCAGATTTGGGCCACTTTTACCTGCAGTGTGAACGTAGCCTTAGAATCATGACGGAACCATTTTTCGAAGAGACTCCTGTTCATTTTACTGTGTAGGAATCTGCAGAACTCTTTTTTTATACAATATTTATCCTATGAACCCTGAAAGACCTCTTAAAGAAGACTTTATGAGCCTTTTTTTTAAGAGGTGTGTATTAACAGACCTTGAGTGGCAATTTCTTAATTGTCTGATTTTCAAAAAGTGTATTAGAAAGAGTTCTGGTGTTTGTGGGGGTTTTGGAAGAATTTTTGAAGGTTCTTTGTAAAAAAAAAAACCCACAAAAAAGGATTTTTCAGATCAGAAACAAAATATCATAACATTTTTTTTTACTTATTAATACCTAAGTACACTTATAGAAAAGAGGTCTATAAGGTTTCCTGAGATAACTTTAGATATTTACCAAATTCTACTTCCATAGAACCTTCAAGGGTTCGTCCTAAGGAACTAAGAACAACCTTTGAATGGGATTTTAAGTGTCATTTTGAGATAAAATGTTGACTTATTTCTGTTGTTCTCACCTTCTCCACTCTTCTAATCTCTCATCCCTCACGTTCCACTCTGCTTGATGTTCATGGCAGGATTTAATCACTCGAGCGATTGATTTTTGGAAGAGATCGTTTCAGAGATGCTTATTTGGCAGAAGCGTCAGTATTAACATATTGAACGCGAGGCAGCGAGGTAGGGTTACAGTTTTATAGTTTTATAGTGAGAGAGATGAAGAAGAAATCTAGGCCATAACAAACAGCGTAATATAATTTTAGAATAGTTCTAGAGTTGTATCTTTCCTCTAAACGCTAGCTTGATACAATCTTTAAATGTTTTGTTGAGATCATTTAAACCAGTGGATGGAGCTTTGTGCACAAACGATTCAGCCTTTTTGAACGAGTCACTAAGGTGAAGGAATCAAAACTGCTTAAAAGTTCATCTATGTATTCATATTACTTGACTCAGTAACATATTTAATGTCATTCGACAAACTCATTCTTCTGTCATACAATAAACCAGTGTTTGAGTCAGTGAATCATTTTAGTCAAGATAAAGATTTGCTCATCTCTCATACTGAGAATCAGTATTTGAATCAGTGAATCAATTGGGCATGGGGATGATTTACTCATCTCTTGTTCAGTGAATTAGTTTTTGGTTTAGTGAATCATTTAGGCATGATGATGATGATTATTGGCTCCTCTCTTGTTCAGTGAATCAATTTTTGATTTGGTGAATCATTTATGCATGATGATGTTCAATAAATTACAGTTTGGTGTAAAAAACTGAGATTCTGTCCTTTCTTGCTCAGCAAATCAGCAAATTTCATTCAAAGTAGAGATTTATTTCTCTGACAAAGTATCAAGTTTGTGTTTTAGTCAGTGAATCATTCTTAATACAGACCTATACTCCTGTCTTACTCACACGTCAGTGTTTAAATCAGAGAATCATTTCAATCAAAACCCGATATTCAGTGAATCAGTTTTCAGTCAGTGACTCATTCTCTTTTGTGCAAATTTCTGTTTGAGTCAGCAAATCATATCAGACAAGATAGAGATTACATCTATGTCCTACAACTAATCAGTTGTTGAGTCGGTGAATCATTTCCAGAGTTCAGCAAATGAGTGAATGATTCAGTGTATCATTTCGGTTGAGATAGATTCATTTCTCTGTAATACAGTAAATCAGTATTTGAGTCAGTGAATCATTTCTGTCATGAAAGATATTTGATTTGTTTTCGTTCAGCGAATTAGTGTATGATTCATTGAATCACTTCAGTCATACTATGATTCGTTCAACTCTCATTTGGAGAATCTCTGTTTTGGGCATTGAATCTTTGGAGTCAGTGAGGGTGTGCTGTTAGAGGAAAATAATCAGCTTCGGTGTGTTAAAACTAACTCTGCATCATCATAGCACCATAGCACATGATTATTTTCCAAAAGGAAACCTCTCTGAGGCGCAGTTTTCTGAACAGAATTGAAATATGTTACAGCTGTAGCACTTAAGATGTATTAGTTTTACAGATTTTGCCGTTAGAGACAGCTTGTAGTGGTTAATAACCTGGATATAAAGAATTAAGTGCTCAGAGACATGCATTTGTTCAAAAAGACACGCTCGCCTCAAAACGCCATCCATCACACTCATCCTGACACGAGTTAACATTCTCGCTCTGAGCCCCGAACACAGCGCTGCGGGAATCGATCACAACATCACGCCACTTCCAGCGTGGCCCTAACCGCAGCGTTCTTCATCACGTCCATAGTCGCGTCGCTTAAATCGGGGGCGGAAACTCTTGAGGAAGTGATATCATCTTTGATTTATTTGTTCCGAGTAAATATCAGAGCGGTCATCATTCATACAGGAGACAGGAAGCAGCGTTTGATAGAGTGATGAAGAAAGAGGGCACATTTTTTAGCCTCGGGATGAACATTGACTATTCATTCATATAGACAGAGAGTGAGAGAGGGTGAGAAAGGGGTGAAAAGAAAAAAAAAAAGAAAGGAAAAACCTACTTTGGGATTTTTTAAGTTATCACTGAGCTTTTTTTTTTTCCTGAAAGCATTGTTTTTTTTGGGTTTTTTTTTTTTCTTTCAAACAAATCTTCTCCATCAATCACAAATCAAGTCTGTTTTCCAAAATGGACATTTAAAAAAAAAAAAAAAAAAGGTCAAGTGCAAAATGCTCTCGACCTTTGAAGTTAAGGTCCTCTCATCGCATGTCATCATGGTAACCTCATCCTGTTGAAAAAGCATGCGAAATACCGCCTACGTGACCTGACCACGTGACGAGACGATCCCAGCCCACTCGTGTCACTCTCCCCCGTACAATTACGTCTCTGTCCTCGTGTTTATGCGCACACTCGTGAAGCTCGTGAACGCACGACACACATCTCACCACACGCAGCTCGAGCTGTGCAGAGCTATTCAGTGCACTCGATAAACAAATCTCAGACTCTGAGAGCAAGAACCTCTTGCATTCTCTGGTTTTCTGTTTAATCTTTAGCGTCAAAGAGCGATAAAACACGCTCACTAATGAACCGAAAGCTGCAGAGTAAAACACATACATCAGTGAAACACTAATTAACAGCGAATTAACGAAAATCTGAACTAAAATAAACAAATGAATACGAAGGAGAACAGAGCATTCATACAGGTGAACGTTGCTCTGAAACATTAACGCTTTTAAACAATGGAATTTTGGACAATAAGGAATAAAAGTGGAAAAACATGAAGGAAATTGTGTCCTGCATTAAAGCAAAATTTGCATAAATTTTTAGGTTATATACTTTAAACAGTTATAAATAATTTATAACATTTTTTTATTAAATCAAATAAAATAAAACTTAATTTAAATCAAAAGTTAAAGATATATTAAATGAAATTATTAGTATTAATCTTACCGACTTTCTTGTCTTGATATTTACCTCTAGACATGCTCCTTAGATACAGTAACAGCAGTAAAAAAATTTTTTTGGATAATAAGGAATAAAAGAGTAAAAACAGGAATAAAATTGTATATTTGTGCAAAAACACGCAAAATTTGTAAATCAACTTTTTTTCAAACAATTTATTCAAGAATTTAAAAAATATATGTGTATTTTTTAGATAATTTAATTGAAACAATTATAAATGATTACTTATGTTTTTTATTCAATTCATTAATTGAATTGTTTAATTGACGTCGAAATGTTGAAGATATATTTAAAAATTATTAGTATTAAAATTAAAAAAAAAAAACATTCTCATGCTTTCATTTCTTAAGATTTACATGTAGATGTGTTCCTTAGATAACAGCAGCTTTTCTTCGAACCCACCCACTTTGCAAGTGAGCAAAAATATTGGCACACGTGACTGAGGCAGACATGCCCTGTTAAACTGACTGTTTAAATATTTAATAGCTCTGAATACCTACTCTGAGGTAAAGCCCTGGGTTGGTTGTTAAAACAGATAAACCAGCATGAAGAGCAAAGAGCTGACTAGGAGAGAAAAAGCATCCCATTTTGAAGTAGGAAAAAGACAGAAAATCAATCACAGCCACTGAACAAGTGATGGATAGAGCCAAGAACCAGACAAAAAAGAAATATGGCATAGAAATATTCAAGAAATAGTGTAATCAAATTATTATACAGTATTTATTTATTTATTTATTTATTCATTAATTTATGTTGTTTTTTTTCCCCCTCTATTCTCTTGAACATGTCCTACGTGTCTGGTCCCTAAATTAAATCTTATGCTTCATGTATTCCAGCATGTTTGAGCTTCTTCCTTGCTAAGACACAGGGGAGACTGTATATAAATTTGATAGCGCAGATGACTCACTCCTCTCTCTCTCTCTCTCTCTCTCTCTGTCTCTCAGGAGTGTTTTATAATATGTGTTTTTTTTTTTTTTTTAGTGAAAAAAAGGGGAAGTGTAGGAGAACCCTGTCATCTCCTGTTTGTGTTAAACCTATACGGGTCACTCCACAACATCTGTGTGTAGAAGAGTGAGGGAGAGAAGGAAGGAGAGAATGAAAAAGGGATGGATTGATGGATGGTGTCATTATTTTTTTTTTAAACATGTAAATTTTTTTTCTTTGTGAAAACAAAGATTATATTGCTATAATCTCAATGATAATTTTGAGAAATGCCCAAATTTCCATAAATTCAAGAGTATAGAGATGAGGAGAATTTTCCAAGGTGCAAGAACTACCTATTCATGACCTTTGACCCCTATTGACACCCTGAATGAAGTGAGACAAAATCAAAAAATGAAGGAGAAGAGTTATTACAAAACAAGGAAAGAATGTTAAACAGAGAGGAACAGAGAGCAAGGACTAGATTAAAGGATAGATTAAGACAGATAAAAGAGAATGTGATGAAAGGATATGAGGAGAGGAGGATATGAAAGAGGAAAGGAAATTAAAGTAGTGAGTAAAAACAAAGGAGAGGAGAATGAATGACAGAAGAATGCAACCAGGAAGATAAAAGGACGTCAAACGACGATAAAGAGGAGATGACAAAGTCATAGAGAGGTGAGAAGATGACATGAAAGAAAGAAAAGCTGAATAAATCAGACAGGAGGTAGAGACGATTTTCAAAGGTGAAAAAAAGAGATGAGATGATTGAGTGATTGTGGAAAAAAATCTGATGTAGAAATAGATGAAAGGTGAGGAGTCAAGGCGAATTTAGAGGAAAAAAGAAAAAAAAAGAAAAGTGATAGTGGAAGAAAGATACAGGAAATATAAAGAAAAGATACACAAGCAGAATGCTACCACCAGCATGCTTCACAGTGGGGCCAGTGTTCTAATGGTGACATCTGTTTTGTATGGAGAAAAACAACAACAACAACAACAACCTCATCGATAGAAAGTGGTGTTTCAAAAAAAGAGGAGAAGAACACAGGAGAAAAGAAAGACAAGAAATAGGTGAATAAACTAAAGATGAGGTAGAGAAGATGTTTACAATTAAGAAGAATTAGATGAGAGGATGGAGTGATTGTGAAAAAGGGTAAATGGGTAAAAATAAGGAGAGATGTGACTACTACAGATGAAAGAAGAAGTGTGCAAGGTGGTGAAGGACAGGAAAACACAATAGAGAAGATAAAGTGATTAACTGAGGATAAAGATACATCCATGTCTTCCTGAACACACATGATTCACTGAGCTCAAGATCAGGAAGACTAAAGAAACCACAAATTTACTAAATTAAATGTCCAAATCTCAGCTAGGTGGTTAAATGTTTACTTAACAGCGCTTTTATCATGCACTGCTTTACTGGGATGCTAAATCTAAGCTGTATGTTTATCTAATGGTCCAAAAACGTAAGCACATGTAGCTGACTCAGCTAGCTTGTTATATGTTTAGCTAACAGATGCTAACATCCAATAATAATATTTTCCAGTGATGACTAGATCCACACATTGCCAATTTAGCTAAATAAATAACCATATGATTCGCCAACAGCCCAAATTTATCTTCTAGCTGAGGCAACCTGATTTTTTAGCTAGTTTTGTAGCTAGTGCATTAATGTTAGTTTTTTTTTTATGTATTTTTTTTAAGAATCAAGAAATCACACATAACTGACTTTAGCTAACTATACATTTAGTTAAGAGTATCACAAGCGCTATAGAAAAAAAAACTGTACATTTATTTTGTCTAGCTAGGAATTGTGCATAGCTAACAGTTTGATCAAAATCCACTGGGATAACTAGATCTGTATATCTGATTCAGCTAGATTAGCTTCTTAATAGGCTATTTAAATATTAGCTTTGCTATTTTAACAGTTTGCTGAGGTAACTAGAAATCACTTAAGAAACCACACTCTGCTAGCATGCTTTGGGTTTACTTAATAATCCAAAAACTATTACTAACAGTTAGTTGGTTAAAAACATACATCTGTTGTAGCTAGCTGCGTATGTGCTGTGCTGACAGTTTAATAATCATCTACTGAGATAAACAAATGTAATACAAGAAACCACATGCGACAGACTTAGTTGGTTAGCTATGTTATTATGTAACATGAGGAAATCTATATTTTAGCAATTATTATTCCACAAGAAATGCTAGCTAACAGTTGTGCTAGCTTATTAATTGATAGCACAGGTGAATATTTAGCAGAGCTAGCTACTAGAACCAAACATTGCTCAGTTATGGTCAGGTAACTAGATCTTAGATTCTAGATTAATAATTTAGTACAAGAAAGCCTGTTATCTGACTGAATATGAAGTCCAAACTCTGCATTCAAACAAAAGCTAGTTAACAGATTTTAACCAAAGAAACCACCTCAGCTAACTAGCTAGTCGGAAAAAAACACGTACACTCCTGAGACAGCGTGCAAGTTAGATTGCAGTTTTCTGTTTATCTGTCAGATGATGTAACAACTTTTCCCTTTAAGACACTGTTTTTGCTGCTCTGTTTGCCTTTTATGGAGATTTGTGGGTATGGCTAATGTGGTAGCTGTGCTATAAGTGTGCTAGGTAATTTATAGCATTGACATTTCTCAATATATTCACATCGGTATAAAGAAAATAAGAAAGTTTTATAAATCTGGTGCAAAGTTTTCCTTCGGTTTGGAAGCACAGACATTCACAGACAAGAAAAAGAGGTTCAAAGAGGTTTAAATTCACAACCTTCACTTGACATCTGCTCGTTTTGGAGAAGATAGAGATAGAAAGAGGGAAAGAAAGAGAGGATTAGATGAGAAATGCTGCCTCACTTCATCAGGGACTCCATAAATCTGAACCCCACAACATCCTAGCAGTTAAAGACACACACTCTCTCTCTCTCACTCTATCTCTCTGTCTCTCTCTCCCTCATTCTCTCTCCTTGAGCTCACACACCAGCTGCTGAATCTCAAGCGTTACATATTTCTCTGTGATTGGATGAATAATTGTCAATTGGCTGGGCTGCTTCCTGTCATGTTTCAGAGATCTTTTTAAATCTGTCGATCAAACACTCGAACGAAGTAGTGTGTGTATATACAGTATGTGTGTGTGTGTGTTTTAATGGCTTTTTAAAAATATTTAACGATGCGTAAATCTGTTTAGCTGTCCTCTAAACGAGCTGAAAATATTGCTCTCCTCTTCAATTCTGTGCAATTTTAAGTGATCATTTTATTAGTTTAGAATATTAAGAGATTAATTTCCTATAACGATGCTGAAGGATTAAAAAAAACAAAAAAAAAACATGCAGATCTCTCTCTCTCTCTCTCTCTCTCTCTCTCTCTCTCTCTCTCTCTCTCTCTCTGTGTGCCATTAATTAAGTTCCAGCTGGGAGGCTTATACATGAGAAGGTCTTGGCCAGAGCATTTTTGGACAGGTCACAATCCAGCCTGTGCCTGTGTGCTGTGTGTGTGGTGTGTGTATATGTGTGTGTGTGTGTGTGTGTGTGTGTGTGTGTGTGTGATTGACCAGACTCGTTATGACCCACTGAAACTCGATTCCAATAGAAAAACAAATCCATGGACGTGATTCACAGCAAAAGAACAACATTTACCATGTGTGAGTCTAAACCGACGAGAAACAACGTCAGGATGCAGCTTCCCTGGACCATCTCATATTCACCATCTTCGTTTTTTTAATAATAGAACCATGAGAAATGATGACATGAGTGTGAGAAGGAGTGTGTTCACAGCGCAAAGAAATATTATTTTCGTTTGTTGGTATTTTGCAACCCAGTCTCACGGCAGATCGTGACATAGTCACGAAAATTTAACCTATTCGTGTTCATGGAGACGAATTTCCTTTTTTTCGTGTCACTCAGCACGACCTTCAATCTAATGTATTTCAGTAGGAAGCATCTTTCGTGTCTGCACCACGTTTTTCTTTCTGCCACTTGGAAGCGTTGTTTTTGCTCATTTGTTATTCATTTTTAAACTTTAAGCACTACATTACTCAACATTTAACCAGGAGATTTAATCCTTGTTTTTATTGCTTTATATTCTGTAGGGTACTAACCATTGTGCTATGGGTTCTTTTCTGAGAAAAGCCATTTTTCCATCTATTTCTTGTGTCAAATCGGACAGTAAACTAAATACTACAGTACCCATGAGCCTTATCTACTTTTACAATGTTGCAGACGTCAGCTAAAACTACCTGATGACCCACTGCCGATTCTCTTTTAATGATATCCTCATCTTTCTTTCAACACATAAACACAAAAGTGTGCTTGATAATTCAACAATACGATGTCATGACCATCCATTTTATTTGATTCTCCTGATTTCTGCAGGTCGCGAATTCTCCTTCATTGCACTCAAACCACTTCCCAGGTAATGTTACTTGAATGTAATGATCAAATTTGAACATTTGGAATTTGCGGCCTGCAGAAATCAGGAGATTGCGATTGGGTGATTTCTGCAGGCCACGAATTCTAAATGTTCAAATTTGCTCATTACATTCAGCAATAAAAACAAGGATAAAATCTCCTGGTTAAATGTTGAGTAATGTAGTTAGATCGAAAGTCGTGCTGAGTGACACGAAATAAAGGAAATTCGTGTCCACGAACAATTTTCGTGACTATGTCACAATCTGCCGTGAGACTGGGTTGTATTTTGAGTAAGGATGCAAAAAAAATACATACAAGCATTAATCTTGCAAATTAACCATTAATTTAAGTTGCAAAATTGTTATTATTTGTAGCTAAGAATCCCCGCTGCTGCGATCACTCCACAGGCTTCCGGTAGCTGCACGCATCAGATTCAAAACACTGATGCTGGCCTACAAAGCCAAAAATGGACCAGCTCCCTCTTACCTCAAAGCCCTCATCACTCCGCGCACTGCACCCCGCACCCTCCGATCTACCAGCACTGCTCGACTGGTTCCACCATCTCTCAGGGTAAGAGGTAAGTATACTACAAGACTCTTCTCTGTTCTGGCACCAAGGTGGCGGAATGAACTTCCCCTAGAGGTCCGGACAGCTGAGTCACTGGCTATTTTCAAGCGGCGGTTGAAGGCCTACTTATTCAGGAAACACTTCAACTAGCACTTCTTTCCTTATCCTTGCATTTAAAAAAAAAAAAAAAAAAAAAACCTTTGACACTTTTTCATTGCAACTTTGACCAAATGTTTTAAACTCATGGTATCTTAAGTATGTAACTTAGTGATCCAGCATTAATGTATTCAATGTTAGAGATTTAAGCACTTATGTACGTCGCTCTGGATAAGGGCGTCTGCCAAATGCTGTAAATGTAAATGTAAATGTAAGAATCTGAATTCTTTTGTTAATTATTTCCTGTGACGTAAGAGGAAGAACTAATATTTTCCCACAAGAAAAGCAATTCTACATATTTTAATTGACTGATCATTTTAATCTGAAGAGCTAAACCAGTCAAAAAAAGATATATAATTATATATACAATTTAGATATATAGACAGTAAAGAATGTAACATGCAGATAAATAAAAATAATATAAACTCCAAAATAAAAAAAACAACAGAGTGTCCGATCCAGGAACTCTCAGAATGAGGAAAGAGAAAAAGATGAGGGCACGTATTTATAAAGACTCTCGGAATGATCTCAGAAAGCTCCTAATTTAGCGTAAAAAATTCTAACTAGGAATCTTATCATGAGAATGAGTCAGGACCAATCACAGTGCAACTCTGAGCAAGGAAAATACAACAACTTTAATCTTAGAGAGGAGGCGGGGCTAAACCATGTTACTAGGTATGACACATTCTTTTGGAAGGCTGTGATTGGTTGTCTGATAAAAAAAAAATATATGAGCGCTTTTAAAATCTCGTCTATTATAAACCTTCACTTTGTCTCTATGTTAAGATATTTGAGTCTACTGTATATCGTGTAGGGATTACGTTTGTCACCCATCATATTAGATCATATTTATAACATCTGCATGTTCTAAATGTAATAAATGTAAATGTAAACATCTCTGACACAGAGCAGAAATGTCGTATAGACGAATGATATCATTTCTGCTGCTATGGCTTTTCGGCTATGTTTCTGAGATGTTAGAGTATCTCTAAATGACATGGTGGCACAATACAGTATATATGATTTCTGCACTGTATCGATGTTACCTCTAATCTGATTGGTCACAAAAATAATCCCTACATGATCTAATCTGTATCATCTTATCGTTATTAAATATTGTGTACAATACATTTCTTCTCCTTCTTCAACTTTCTAAAGAAACTCTTAATCCTCTTAAAAGTCCTCCTCACTTTTCCTAACACATGTCGAGCACTTTTAAGGGTTAAGATGCTTTATGAATAACTTTTATCTTTACTAGTAAACGGCCACATTTCTAAGAATTTTCTTAGAATTTCGTCACTAGGAGAAACTCTTTACACGAAAAATTCTCATGAATACAGGACCTGAATGTGATGATACAAAAGCATAAGTGATGCATCAATACAACGGATTATTAGGGTTGCAAAGGGGCGGAAAGTTTCCGGTAAATTTCCGGAAACTTTCCACGGGAACGTAATCTGGGGAATTTTGGAAATATTACAAATTGGAAACTTTACGGGAATTTATGGGAATTATTTGGAAATATAGGGAAATTTATATAAACTATATCATATACAAAGATAAATAAACATTTTGTTCGGTCATAAGCAGACATGCATGCAAGGTAATACAAATTTTAAAAATGGCGTCTTGACTGATTTAATTGTAAGTAGAACTTTAACTGATTCTTTCTTTGAGTAACACAAAAGCATAAACTTAATAATTGTAATAAACATATTTCCCTATGATTGCTGTAACATGAAAGCACCCCCCACCCTTGCCCTTCTAAAAAAGTCCCAATCAAATTGTAAAATGAAGCATTTTTTCTCAAGCTTATTTGGTCTCTGCTTCTGTGGTTGTCAAGGCCTGAAAAATGGAGGTGAACCCAACCCCCCTCCCCCCTAAGTGATATACTAATTATAAATTAAATGTGCATGTGGTAACACTCCTAATTTACTGCTTATTAAGAGTTAGTAAGGTTGTTATTAAGTTTAGGTATTGGGTACAATTAAGAATGTCATATAAGGTAATGCAGAATAAGGCATTAAATATGTGCTTAATAAGTACTAATAAATTGTCAATATTCTATTAATATTCATGCTAATAAGCAACTAGTTAAATGACCCTAAAATAAAGTGTTACTGTGCATGTTATGGAAGAACACAAGTACCTGCAGGGGGTTTGACCTCAATGGCCCTCCAGTAAGCAATGTGCTGTGTGCAAATGACCGAGGAACGCAGGGTACAAATTCAACTTAAATTGCATTAAATCTTGTTGTTTTAAACACAATTATGCTGCAAGGTTTTTTTTTAACTACATTTAAGTTCCTTGTTATAGGCAACTCTGCATTTTTTTAATTCCCAGGTAATTCCCATATATTCCAGTTAATTCCCATATATTCCTGTTAATTCCCATATATTCCCGTTAATTCCCACATATTCCCGTTAATTCCCATGGAAAGTTTCCAGCCTTGAAAATTCCCGGAATTTTGCAACCCTACGGATTATACACAGAACTAACACGAAAGAGGTGAACACAAACAGATAACAAATCCAAACTCAGGACTAGATCAGAATTTAAATGCTGAATTAGATTAAAACAGAGGAAATGGTAGCATCAAACCAACAGCTCCAGCATCTAAAATGGTGGAATAGATCAGATCTAGGCACTGACTCGAGTCACTGGATCTTCTCACAAGGTCATTATCATTCTGCTCAAGTGACTCCAGGTGATTTTACATGTTGCTCGGTTCAGACAGGTGCTGTCTCTTCAGATCCTCATCCTGAAGCACATTACCTGGGCTAGAGAGGACAAATGGGGTCAGGAGTGATATTACAGGAAAAACAGCACCGTAGCCTGAGAGGAGGAACATGATAGCAAGCCAAGCTGAGAGCCTTTCATCCCGTATAGAGCCAGCGTTCGAGATAATGTAGGATAAAAATATTAAACGTTGATTACATTTATTCATTTAGCAAACGCTTTTATCTAAAGTGACTAAGGCGGAATCTAGGCCATGTGTAGATTTCAGCTTACAGCTTTTCGATTCCTAGCATGCGTTAGAGGGGGAAAAAAGGTTTCTTTAAGGGCTCACTGGATAATTTAGCACATTAGAAGTATTCTTGTTATATAAGAAAACAGCAATGCACAAGGTTCTACAGAGAAAATTAAAGGATAACTGAAGAAAATGCTATTTGATAACATAGACACCATCAACCCTACAACTTAATAAGGTTTCCCTATCAGCAGTACAATTTAAGCTGAACTCCATACACTTAAGCTGTTCTTATGAAATGCTCAAATTCAACGATAAATATTTTAATCCTGCAGGTTAGGATTATGTTCCTCATCTTTTCCTCATAATTTCCTCATCTTTTCCTCATTTTCTCACCTTTTCCACATATTTTCTTCATCATTTCCTTACCTTTTCCTCCTCATTTCCTTATCATTTCCTCACCTTTTCCTCCTCATTTCCTCATCCTCTCTCTCTCTGTTTTGCTTTTTCCTTGTTCCTTAAATAACAGCAGCTCTCATCCTTTTTCCTCCTCCTCCTCCATCCATCCTCTTCCTTTTCTCCTCTTGCTCCAGATGACTGCTACGCTTCAGTATGTTCAGACACCACAGGCGAGCGTGTTTCATGTCTGTTCATCTCGCTTCCCTCACTTATCACATCTTATGGATCAGGTTTCTTGACCTTTACTCATGTGATCTTTAATTAAAGCGTTTGTTTGAATTGTATCACGGCGCTGTTTGTTTGGATTCTGGATTGTGATTGGCCAGAAGGTGTGGAGGACCAGCAGCTTGGACAACAGCGCACTTTAAGATCCATGAGCTTGTTGCTTTAATAAGCGTACAGGAAACCCAAAGTGTTTTCTACAGTGAAGGAAACATTTATGTAAGACTGATGGAAGGAGTTTCCAACATGAGAGGTTTTTTATTTCTTACTCATTGCAAATTATGTTATTCTTCTTATTTTGGACCTTTTTATTACATCATGTGGTATATTTATCTGCTACAAGGTTACGTAACATCTTATGTTCTCAAGGCAATTACTCAGAACCCCCATCCCACCCATCTCTCTCTCTCTCTCTCTCTCTCTCTCTCTCTCTCTCTCTCTCTCTCTTTTCCCTCTCTCACTCTCTCTCCCTCTCTCACTATGGGGTTCTGTAATGGTGGAACAAACGGTCTAGCTGTGTTTCCTGTGTGGATTAATTCGAGCGCAGCCTGAAGATGCGGCTCCTTCAAAAACACTTAAACATGGATGCAGTAACACCCTCAGCACTCTGTGTGTGTGTGTGTGTGTGTGTGTGTGTGTGTGTGTGTGTGTGTGTGTGTGTATAGTTTTATTGCTTTATTGGTTTTGGATCCTCATAACTTGGGCAAAAATTAACAGCTGGTCCTGCTGAGATCTACATCACAGTATTTAAAGCAGTACAAATTCCATAAAATGTCAGAAAAACATTTCTACATTAGGGAAAAAAACAATTCTGCTTGCTAAAATGCACGTTTAAAAACGTATTTCCCAAGATGCATCACTGTTACTCTTCTATAATGTTTTTTATTGTAATTTTTTCTTTAAAAATGACAAAAATCAAACTATCAGCTTTAGATAAAAAACACCTCATACAGTAGTCTCAAATCTCCTCACAAGCGTCACAATTCAAGTTGCTACCTTGAAACTCAAAAACCGAGACATTAGCAGCAAGTTCTCGCTAGCTAGCATTTGTTTTTTACTTGTGCCACAAGTCACGTAGCTGCCATTTTTAAATTTGAAAGTTTGTGGTGTTTTTGTTTTTTTTTTTTTTTTTTTTTTTTTTTTTTTTTTTTTTTTTTGCACATTTGTTTAGATTTGCTGTTTTTTTTTTTATTCAAATGTTTTTTTATTCAAATTTTAATTTTTTTCAAATGTAAATATTTATTTATTTTTTTAGATTTGCTGTAGCACATTAGAGTTTGCTCAGTTTTCCAATTGGATTTTTTCCAAATTTATAAAATTGTGTGTTTCTTGACTTTGTTGTTGTGTGACACTGAATCACTTGATTTGAATGTCCTGTTTTGGGTTTGTTCACTCCCTCTTCCTCTATCAAACCTTCTCTCTATGAGGTTCAGTAAGAGCAGAGAGAAATGAGAAATAAAGGAGACGTGGTGGAAACGTGTCCTGCAGCCTGTCTCTTTAGCGTCTCAGTGCTCGGACCCGATTCTTCCTAACATCACCAGCCAGATAAATAAATCCGATGTATTTGTACATGTAAATGTATTTTTCTCTTTCCTTTCTCCTTTATTTCTCATGTTCATTTTTTCTCATTCTGTCATCTTCCCCTAACTCCCTCTCTCTTTCTCTATCTTTTGCTCTCCTTCTCCTGTTCTGTTTCAGGCAAGCAAGAGATCTGCTGGTGCATGATGCTTCGATAGGAAGCACTGCCCTACTTTCCTGCAAAGCCTCATGGGAAATCACTGTTTCCTGCTGCTCGTGCAGCGGCCGGTAAAAGAAGGCAGGAAAGAAAGTGATTTAGTCTCAGCACATATACAACTTTCTTCCAACAACAGAGTGATGGTGTATAGTTGTGTATGTGACAAATAAACTTACTGGGAGTTACTGAGAGTTACTGGGAGCTGCTTACTTTCCTCTAACAAGGAACTCCTCTTACAGTGCAGCAAACTTACCAACTGCTACAAGTTTTAATTATTTGCGGGTTTTTTCCAGATTTATTTTGGAAAAAATTTTTTTTATTTAGCTTTAACAGCGTGAAAGTTAAAGTTCCAGCTCCAGCGCTGACTGGAAAATAATAATAATAATAAATGCAGCATCTCGCTGTCTGTCTGCCTTTATACATAGATGATGATAATTGTGCATTTTTATGAAATGGAGTTCTTCTTTTACATGTCAGACTGCTCGAAAAATTTCAACATCAAAGCTTTTCGGTCGAGGCGAGAGTCTCACAGCAGGCGCTTAATTAATGATGGAGTGAAAGAGACAGAGAGAGAGAGAGAGACTTGTGACTTTCGACTCGCTTCAGAGTTTTCCCTCGGAGCCACTATTAAACAAGATTAATTAATTATAATAAAAACTGATTAAATCGTCACCATTTATTGGGCAAATTAAAGAAGAAAGGTCTATTTTAAGGTTTGTTTGTTTATTAATTCATTTAAGCGCCACAAAATGGTTTAACTCCTCTTTCACGAGTGAAAGTAAAAAGGGTTAAAAAAAAGGGTAAAAAGAAGAAAAAACGGTTTAACTGCTTTTTTTTTTCTTTTGATTGATTGATTGACAGCTTCTAGAAGATTCCAGAAAAAAATAATCCTGATTGGATTTAACAATTATTCATGTAGTTATACATAAATATGCAGAGTCTGTAAACTGGCAGCTGGTGTGTGTGTGTGTGTGTGTGTGTGTGTGTATGTGTGTGTGTATGTGTGTGGAAGAGGACGAATGTTTGAATATATTAAATATTCAAAGTTTAAAAGCATTGAAATTGAGCGAGCAAGAACGGCTGATTTATAGAGCAGACTTTTTCTAAAAGACTGATCGTTTACGTTCAAAAGAGAGAGAGAGAGAGAGAGAGAGAGAGAGAGAGAGAGAGAGAGAGAGAGAGAGAGAGAGAGAGAGAAAGAGAGAGAGTGAGAGAGAGAGAGAGAGAGAGAGAAAGAGAGAGAGTGAGAGAGAGAGAGAGAGAAAGAAAGAGAGAGCGAGAGAGAGAGAGAGAGAGAGAGAGAGAGAGAGAGAGAGAAAGAGAATTGAATTTAAAACTATTTTAATGAGTTTGTTCAATTCATACCATACAGCAACACTATTTTATATTATCGGTTTAGATCCAATGAGTTGGAAAGGAAAAGAAAACAAAACAAGAAAACATCAAATTACACAAGTAAATAAAACTTAAATAAAATAGACTGGATAAAGTATAAAAGTATAAAGTACAAAAAGTATAAAAAATTAAGCACTAAGTTGGAATTTTCCTAATAAGTTGTACAAAGTAGTTCATTTATTCCCCACATGCAGATAAACACTGGTAGCTTCCCCACTAAGGCATAGTGTGCATGTTGGATTTTGAGCCATGAAGCCATTAGGCCCCTGAACATCGCCATCACATCCACTGCAGCCTTGTCTAGTATTTTGTTCTGCCTTCATGGCTAGTTTGGCTAGTTTTGCTGTTCCAGACAGAAAGTTTAGCAGAACTATACTATGTTTCTGTCTTTGCAAAGAGAAGCACCACCTAAAACCGAAAACAACAGGAAAAGACTTTCAAGCTGCTTACACTCTGCAAAGAGGTGAAAGAGAGACTCAGTTTCTGAACAGAATGGACAACCCTCCCCAACACTGGGATCGAGGTGCACCCAATGTCTGTTCGTGGCTATTGCCCTACGTACTATCCTACACTGGAGGTCACCTGTCACCTTATCGATTGGACACTTGTACAGGGACCGCCAGCAGCCTTTGGGGGAAGAATCATTGCCAGAGAGAGAGAGAGAGAGAGAGAGAGAGAGAGAGAGAGAGAGAGAGAGAGAGAGAGAGAGAGAGAGAGAGAGAGAGAGAGAGAGAGAGAGAGAGAGAGAGAGAGAGAGAGAGAGAGAGAGAGAGAGAGAGAGAGAGAATCGCTGACTTCAATACAACAACTTAAAGAAAATCAATTCCTCAAGTTAAAGAAGAAAAGAAGAAGAGGCAGACAGACAGACAGACAGAGAGAGGGGGCAAGGGAGAAAGAGAGAGACAGACAGACCGACAGACAGAGATGTGGACACAGGCAGAGAAACAGACAGACAGACAGATGGACACAGGCTGAGAGAGAGAGAGACAGACAGATAGGTGGACATGCTAAGAGAAAAGCAGACAGACAGGTGGACACAAGCTGAGAGAGAGACATACAGGTGGACACAGGCTGAGAGAGACAGACAGACAGGTGGACACAAGCTGAGAGAGAGACATACAGGTGGACACAGGCTGAGAGAGAGAGACAGACAGGTGGACACAGGCTGAGAGAGACAGACAGACAGGTGGACACAGGCTGAAAGAGAGATAGACAGGTGGACACAGGCTGAGAGAGAGAGACAGACAGGTGGACACAGGCTGAGAGAGATAGACAGGTGGACACAGACTGAGAGAGAGACAGACAGGTGGACACAGGCTGAGAGAGAGAGACAGACAGGTGGACACAGGCTGAGAGAGAGATAGACAGGTGGACACAGGCTGAGAGAGAGAGAGAGAGAGAGAGAGAGAGAGAGAGAGAGAGAGAGAGAGAGAGAGAGAGAGAGAGAGACAAACGGGTGGACACAGGCTGAGAGAGAGAGACAGACAGGTGGACACAGGCTGAGAGAGAGAGACAGACAGGTGGACACAGGCTGAGAGAGAAAGACAGACAGGTGGACACAGGCTGAGAGAGAGACAGAAGCAGGCTGTAGACACAGATAAACCTGGCGCTCCTTATGTGACCTCAGTGCAGTGGAGGCGGAGCTGCATCTCTTACACAATGCTCTAAATATAAAGATATTCAGCAACATTTGTTCAGATCAATAGGAGACATCATGCCTGGGTTTCAGAGCTGAAGTAATATAGATAAGATGAAATAAAATACAAGCTGCCTGTCCTGCCGGGGTGGGGGGTGCGCGGGTGGGGTAGAGAATGGGGTGTGTTGGTGTTTTGGCGGGTGCAACACTATAAGACTGCATCCAAATATGTGTAACAAGCTGTCTGCAACAAGCAACATGCCTCATGATCCACATGTCTTTAATATTACTCGTGTATTTATTGTAGTCTTTTATTTTTAATTGGTTTAATTGCTTTTTAGTATTCTTAGCTAAGGCAACATTGTAGACACTACAATCATGCTAATAAAACTCACTTGAATTGAGCTGAATTTTGAGAGAGAAATGGAGAGAGAGAGAGAGAGAGAGAGAGAGAGACTTGTGACTTTCTACACTTAAAATTTCCCCGGCGACAGATGGTAAATATTTCGAGTTATCTTCCTCTAGAACGAGATGATTAGAAATTGAAATTGGAAGCAGATGTCTCAGAACAAAACAGAATCTTATATTAAGATAATTATTTCAATGAGATTGCAAAGCTTTAACGATATCATTTAAAGCAGATACAAACATGAAGGTGTGTTTTCGTGTGTGTGTGTATGTGTGTGTGTATTTCTGTAAAATCATTTGGTGCAGAGAGAGAGAGAAAAAGAAAGAGAGAGAGAGAGAGAGAGAGAGAGAGAGAGAGAGAGAGAGAGAGAGAGAGAGCTGTCCTGGCTGGAGCATTGTTTTTCCTTGTTTTTCTTTATTACCCTTTAGCTTTCTTTTATTTTCTTGCTGTCTTACCTTTCATGATGTCTTTATTCTCCTTCAATCTCTCTCTCTTTCTCTCTATCTTTACATCCTCCTTTCTATTCTCTCTGTCTTGTTCTCTCTGCCTGTTTGAATCTCTATTTATTTCAAGGTCTTTATTCTATCTTTCTATTCTCCTCTTTCTCTTCTCTGTCTGAACGATTAAGAGCTCCACCGTTGTGATTTTTTCCCTCGCACGAAGTGGCTCCTCAGGAAGCTCCAGAGCTCTCTCTCTCTCTCTCTCAATCTCTCTCTCTCTCTCAGTTCAAACTGAGGTTGAGTTCCTTGTAGAAAAGCTTTCTGAAAAAATAAAATGCTTTGGTTCCTCTGGAAACATTTAACAAACAAACATTAAATCATCTTAACTTTCTATATGAACATTTAGGGCTGCATTTATGGCTGCACTTCTTGCTATGGCAATTATTATTTTTTATATGTGATGAGGTGAAGTTCTAAATTATTTTCCCAAGAGATATTTTATAAACGTTCTAATCAGTCAGAATGCAGAAAGACTTACGAATAATGTAGAGTTCATGTAGAGCTAATATTATTCAGCTAGCTATGAGCTAACCTGACTAGAGATCATTTCAAAGTCCCATTCATAAACCTTCAGTGCTAATACTAGCTGAAAAGCCAGCAGAATATATACTAGCTAGCTTTCTGAAAGGATTTATTAGATATACAGTATAATATATAATTTATGTTTAAATACATATTTAATCTACATGTTTATGACGTTTAAAGCTAGTCCTAGCCAGCTAGTTAACATCACAGAAGCTGACATGAATTGTAATTCATATTGCATTTAAATTTAATTATTTCATTACTTATGCTAATCGACAGGATTTTATGATATCTTTATAAATATTTGTAATTCTTGACATTCTTCAGAATTCTTATGAGTGTAAAAAGCAGATTTTGTGTGTGTGCGTGTGTGTGTGTATGTGTGTGTGTGTGTGTGTGTGTGTGTGTGTGTGCGTGTGTGCGTAGAAATAGGTTTTCCCAGATGGATTTATATTCCGGTCTTCTCACCGTTGCTCTTCAAATGTCTTTCCCTGCAGGGAAGTGTCGGAAAAGTTGTTAAACGCACCTATGTTTAATTGGGATGTCGTGTAAATTGACTCGTTTGCTTTAGCGGTGTGTAACAGTAGACGGAAAGCAAGGTGGTGTCTCAGTGTGCCCTTGTCCACTTGCTTCTACTATTTCCCTTTTTGCACAATTCTCAAAAGAATTTGTTCCAGTTCTCTGTTAATAAATTTATTAGATCTGAGATCAAAGTCATGCAAAGCAAAGCAAAAAAAAAAAAAAAAAAACATCTGATAAATAAACTGTTGGACCAATCACAAAGTTAAACATCTGAAGCTTTTCCATCAGGCAATCAAACTGGACACATTTTGGTATTCAAATTTAGACATTTAGACATGAACTGTGATCTGAAGTATTTCAGTTGTGCTAAAAAAAAGCACCTGAGGATATTCTGCCTATAGTCTGTTTATTTACAGAGAGGATAATTAAAGAGAAATTAGCTAAAGAAATGTTAGTTACAGAGAAATTGCTATGGTTAGAATAGTTAAAGAGAGATTTAGCTGAAGAGAGGATAGTTACAGAGGGATTAGCTACAGAGAGGATAGTTACAGAGGGATTAGCTACAGAGAGGATAGTTACAGAGGGATTAGCTACGGAGAGGATAGTTACAGAGGGATTAGCTACAGAGAGGATAGTTACAGAGGGATTAGCTACGGAGAGGATAGTTACAGAGGGATTAGCTACAGAGAGGATAGTTACAGAGGGATTAGCTACGGAGAGGATAGGTACAGAGGGATTAGCTACGGAGAGGATAGTTAAAGAGGGATTAGCTACAGAGAGGATAGTTACATAAAGATTTAGCTGAAGAGAGGATAGTTACAGAGGGATTAGTTACAGAGTGGATAGTTAAAGAGGGATTAGCTACAGAGAGGATAGTTACAGAAAGATTTAGCTGAAGAGAGAATAGTTACAGATGGATTAGCTACAGAGGGGATAGTTACAGAAAAATTTAGCTGAAGGGAGAATAGTTGCAGAGGGATTAGTTACAGAGAGGATAGTTACATAAAGATTTAGCTGAAGTGAGGATAGTTACAGAGGGATTAGTTAGAGAGTGGATAGTTAAAGAGGGATTAGCTACAGAGAGGAGAGTTACAGAGGGATTAGCAGAAGAGAGGATAGTTACAGAAAGATTTAGCTGAAGAGAGGATAGGTAAAGAGGGATTAGCTACAGAGAGGTTAGTTACAGAGGGACTAGCTACAGAGAGGATAGTTAAAGAGGGATTAGCTACAGGGAGGAGAGTTACAGAAACATTTAGCTGAAGGGAGGATAGTTACAGAGGGATTAGTTACAGAGAGGACAGCTACAGGGGGATTAGTTACAGAGGGATTAGCTACAGAGAGGATAGTTACAGAAAGATTTAGCTGAAAGGAGGATAGTTACAAAGGGATTAGTTACAGAGAGGATATCTACAGAGGGATTAGCTACAGAGAGGATAGTTACAGGGGGGTTAGCTACAGAGAGGATAGTTACAGAGTGATTAGCTACAGAGAGGATAGGTACAGAGGGATTAGTTACAGAGAGGACTGTTACATGGGGATTGTTACATTTAGCTAATAAGAGGCTAGTAACAGTGACATTAGCTACAGAGAGGCTAGTAACAGAAAAATTAGCTACACAGAGGCTAGTTAGAGAAAGGCTAGCAGAGGTGCTAAGTAATCTGAAGTAACTGCCTGAACTGCTGTCACCATTCAAACAAGCTTAGCTGCTTATCTGGATCTTTTTAAACAAGAAATCTGATCAAACTTGAACTTTTATCTAAATATCCCTGACCAAGTGAGCATCCATGGCTGTGCTAATAACACACACTGTGATTAGTTACCATGTAGCAAATGGGACCAAAAGGTAACTTTATATGTATATTGGCTATGATTTGATACATCCATATGTGTGTGTGTGTGTGTGTGTGTGTGTGTGTGTGTGTGAGTGCGTGTGTGTGTGTGCGTGTGCGTGTGCGTGTGTGTTCATTCTTTGTTGACTTTTAGACAATGTTTTCGGTTCCACGCTGTGCTATTTATCGTGCAGTGTTCTAATAACATTACACAGCTCTTCCTACACAAATGATGCTCGCTCACTCTCTCTATTTCACTCACTCACTCTCTCTCTTTCTCTCTCACACACACACACACACACACACACACATACACATTTCTCCTTGTCTCCAGATCCATGGTGATAAGTGCACTCTGCACTTTGCACCATTAATTATATATAAGCTCCATCTCGCTCCATCTCGGCTGCTCTGTCTCTAGTCCAAAACGGAGAGAGCTATTTAAAAACCGCACATGTCGATGAACAAAGGTTTTTATGTTTTCAGGTCGTCAGATCCGATGCAACGAGTTTCCCAAAACAGAACATTTTTTTGCAGCTATGGTGCTCGTGATGAAGCCTTGTCTTGTGGGGATGCTCGAGAAATTAGTGATGGCTGGCTAAGGATCCAACCAAGCTGACAGAAATATAATATCACATACTCTCTCTCTCTCTTTCTCTCTCTATAACACACACACAAAGCTGCATTACTGCACATTTCTTTCCATTAAAACTAAAAACCACATCCAGTTCTGAAAATGCATCATATTTTTGTCTCCCTGTGTAGCAGATCAGACGGCCGTCCTTCCCATCAGGCCATGCAACACGATCCAGGAAGCAGGAGAGGAACATGATAGTGCTGAAATAGCTAAAACACAGCAGTTGCCCGAGGTGAAAGACTTGCTGAGACAATCAGACACCGAATGAATCACAATGAATCGTTCAGTTGAATTGACACAAATGATTTGATTCAAATTTGCATATTTTATTTTCCTGAACCATTATAGCCACAACATGTTTTCAAGGTGAAACTGGTACCTTAGTAAAGAAAATAAGGATAAAATATTAAAAAAGTCTTTGAGACATTAAATGCAAATGAAACATAAGTGTAAATGAATTAATTTTACAGCTGAATTGAATCAAAGAATCATTTAAAAGATTGAAATTTCACCCAAATAATCAGTGCTACATTGATGAGTTGTGCTTAAAAAAATAACTGTCAAAAAGTGAACTTGAACTACTATTATATTTTGTCAATTTTGTATAGTATATTGAAATGAAACTAAACGAACCTGAATTAGCTGAATTGACTTCTGATGAGAAATTGTCACTTAGAGAAAACAGTAAACCTAAATAACAATCTATATATTAATAAGTCATCAATAAATAATTTACTTTTAGATAAAATAATTCTTAATTGTATATAAATTAAACTTTTAACTGGATTTACTTAAATGATTCAAATAAATAATATAGAAGACTCTATGCTAGCAGTAATTGATAGGTTGATAATAATAATTGATGTGAAATTAACTGTAAAACATCTAGCATAAGTTCAATTAAATTAATCTAAATAAATCTCCAGATTTATTCCAGATAAACACTTCCACACTTCTCCAGATATACTCCATATATATATATATGAGTAATTTTCAGAGAGAGTTGGTTCCTTTAAGAGAATGGATTCCTTTAAAATGATCAGTTCTAAGCAATGCAAGTTGTGTGAGAAAGTATGTTAGTTTTATCCAGTTGACTAGCATTATAGATTTTAATACACCAGATTTACTATTAGAGTGAGCAGTATTTGCATGAGCTAACTGCTAACTAGCTAAATAAAATTTTCTGAGAAGAATAGCAAGCCAGCTAACATGAGAATTTATGAAAGGATTTTAATTCACATACATAGTAACTGGATAACCAAAGATAACCCTGACAGCATTGTGTAATTATATTCATCCTGTTGAAGTCTAAAAGAATATTCTGCTAATAGACAAATCATGTATCCATACACATTAAAAAAGTGAAATGCAATGTTAAAATGAAAGAAAGTGCTAACTGAGATGGATAACAAAGCCTCTTTGCTCCTTATGTGAATGAGTGATTTTACTGTTCATTTGTGCAGAGTTGTAATGATTTAGTTTAAACTAGGCCACCTTCACTAGCCACGCAATCGGCCGTTAGCATGACTGGGTCAATCCCACAGAGGCGGCCATCTTTCACAGGCAACGGCTCGGAAAATGTGTCTTTAAAAGGCAATGAGGACACGGTCTTCAGGGACCAGCACACGGATACCCATGCCTCCTGCTTACCCGCCTTAATCCGGGGAAACGCTCTCACATACACACAGACACATGCTTACATTCTGAAATAGCATAGTTTTTACAGGTCTGGATGTCAGGGACAGCTTTAGAGCAAGAAAACCAAGGCACGGTATCAAATATCAAAGTAGGGTCTGCCCTAATTTGCCAGTCTTGATTGCTCATTTTCAGCAAGCAATTACAAATTAATTAAAATTCAGCAAAACGGCTCCAAAACGGTCGCTTTCATTCATTTACATTTCAGAGCTGGCGCCGGGGGACGAGCCGTCTTTAAATAACCGCGTTAGCCCTTGGCGACTGCAGAGTAGCAAGCGTCATCTTCCACTTAATCTTTATAATTAACACACGATCTTCAACGCCGTCCGATAAGAAATTCTTTCACGGATCTTTCATGTTTGGCCTGTTTTTACTTTCCTGCTTTACCCACAAGGCTGTTCAAAGAGTTGTTAAAAGTGGTGCATTGGGATTTAGGCCTCACTTCTTGTCTACCTGAAAACAAGCATGTAGCAGCACTTTAGTCTATTCAACTCCTCATCTCGGCTCTGTGCTCAAAGAGAACATCTTCCAAAGCTTCAAATTTCATGCTAATTCTGCTCCCGAGGAAAATAATCAACAGTAATCAAATTCATTTGTAGAAGCTAGTTAACAGAAAACAGTTAACTAGTGAACAATCGTTGTACCAGACATCCATCGTTAAAAACCAGTGAATTAACAAAAAGTTAGCGCTCTGCACGGTTCCTGAGGTCTGGTTCATGAACCATCACTATCTTCTATGTCTACTTTTGGATTTGTTAGCTAACTAAAGCAATAAAACATGGCGAACAACGATAGAAATTTTTAAAACCTTCATTTTACACTTCTTATCTGTGGTTGTGTTATTACTGCCTTATAAAAGGAAAAGGAGGAAGAGGAGGAGTTAGTGTGCGTGTGTAGTAGCTAAAGCACTGCAATGAGTGATCTGTATTACTAGAAGATTTAACGCACAACGGGCCCCGCTTTTTTACCGTTTAGTAGCCATTTTGTCATTTTCAGCACTCTGTGATGGAGTACTGTAGGCGGATGTAATGTAATGATGTTTATATAAACAGGAATTATTGCTGCATAAGCCTTTTATGTTATCAAAAGAAAGTCGAAAACCTCACAGAGGTTAAGAGTCGCATTTCAGCTAAAGATATTCTACATTCATTCTTCTGAAAAGCTAATTAGTCAATGGTTTTATGTCAACAGGATTTATATCTCTAATGAAATTGCACTTCAGACCGGGTTTTGGAAGCAAAGACAAGGAAAAAACAAAGCAAAGGTCAGCGTGTCATAGGCACAATAATCCTCCAAATTACCGTGGCTTCAGAAATCACCAGCTCGGAGATTGTACGGTCGAGCCATCAAACACTGGCTGGTGTGAGGTGAGTAATTTGCAGTCTGATCGTAATTCAGTGTGTGTGTGTGTGTGTGTGTGTGTGTGTGTGTGTGTGTGTGTGTGTGTGTGTGTGTGTGAGAGCGTTTTAGCATGTGTGTGTGTTGGGGGGAGATAATAGACCTGAGAGGATATTTTAGCAGGGGGAATTAGTCCACCAATGCCACGGTTTGATGACACCAATCCAGGAATCCAAAGTCATTAGTTTGTTTACCATCTAAAGCGAGTCAATCTCCTTGGCTCCTCAGATGTGTGTGTGTGTGTGTGTGTGTGTGCGCGTGTGCATGTGTGTATTTCATATTTAGCCTTTTGTGACAACCAAGAACAACCTCTAGTCCTCACACTGGATATGGGTAAATCATTCTCAGGAGCATTTATACAAAAATTATTCCTGAAAATTCCGGAAAATTATTCTGGTAAAAATGTTTGTATCCTATAATCACTACTGACTTTGTGTAAATTCAGGTACTCAGTTGAACTGCAATGGCTGAGCTGAGTTACTAGAAGATTTAATACACACCGTGATCAGGCGGCGCTTTTCCACCATTTAGTCACCATTTTGTCATTTTCAGCTCGCTTAGCTTTGCCTTATATGGAATATTGTGTTAGTGACTAAATATAATAGAGCAACCTGCTCACAAACAAACAAATAATTAAACAAATAAATAAACAAATAAATAAACCTTTAAGGTTACTGAGGTTAAGGTTAGGTTGTTTGTGTGTGTGTGTGTGTGTGTGTGTGTGTATGTGTGTGTGTGTGTGTGTGTGTGTGTGTGTATGTTGTAAATATCAGGAGGAATGTTCAGTTGGTCTTCATCTCTCACCCTGTCAATGACAGTGATAAATCACTCGGAACATGGAGGCATTACACACACAATCACACACCTGACAGTTACTTAGGTAAAACTCTCGAACTTGGCCAGCTAGAACCAATGTATCAAGCTAGCACATAAGTGGACAGTTACCCCTGTAAAACCAGTCTGACTGGTTAGATCCAGTCTGGCAAGCTAGAACCTGTCTGACCGGTTAGAACCAGTCTGGCAAGCTACAAGAAGTCTGACCAGCTAGAAGCAGCCTGCAGGTGTTCAAACCCCTCTACAAACCATTAAACCTGACCAGCTGGAACAAGTGTGCAAATGTCCAAAATCCCTGTGAAACCTTCAATCCAGACCAGCTGGTCTAGCTAAATCCAGTTTCTTGGTTCAGGATGCCAGGAAAAAATGTTTGTTCCATGTATGTACACAGGCTAGCACGCAAATTACACCTTATAAATGACACCATTGTTTTATACTCTGTAGCAAAAGCATAGGGTCTACATAGGACAGGAATCTTCTAAACAGCATAATGATCATGTGAGGACAAACACACACAGAAAAAAGTCAAGGCAAAAACACTGATTAGCACATTAGTTTCATTTTAATGCCCAGGATACGTCTTGCAACATGCACAGAACACGTGGGGTGTAGAGGAAGTGTAATCACACGCTCTGATCAAACGCAGCATGAAGAACGACGGAGATGCTTTGATTAGCAGAGAAAAAGATCCTCGTCTCCTATTATTGCAAAGTAATTATGAAAACGGCTGAGATTTGCATCTGAAAGCAAATCAGGTGTCGGAATCAGTTCCACTCAGAGTAACGTATTGTTCCGCTGCTTTGTAGAGGAATTCGTTTCCATTCGTAGTAGCGTTAGATCTGTCCCACCACAAATGTGAATGCGCTGCTAATGAAAGTACGACAAAAAGTTTCAACTTCTGACAGGTTCTCAGGAAACAAGAAGGAAATAATGAGCAATCGTTTGAAGTTTCCATCACATAAGTATGTAAAATGGTTCCAAGTAGAACCTTACAGGAGGTTAAGACCCTAATCTAATATGCATTAACAGAACCCTTAACTAACCAGTAAAACATTTAAAATAACCATAAATCAGTGTACCATACTGGTGTTCCTGGTCTTAATCGCAATTATTCCACACACAAAGAGTTAGAACAAAGGTTTCTTTAAGGTTTCTAACTTTTCTCAGAAAAGTTATAACTTTAAAAAACCCTGTCTAAAGGTTGTAGGGTTCTTCTCAGAGACACAAACTAAAGATACGCTTATACAGATACAGTTTTGCTCATGTCCTGGAGCTATAGAACTTCCTGGATTAATTTTGTACCCACACTGTAGTTTTGCAAATCTGCTAGCATGCTACTGGTTTTATGCAATATTATACAATAGGTTTAGCTGCTAGTCAACTTGCTAGTCAATCACTCTCTGATTTGATTGAGTTTACCCATTGTTTAATAGCTAGCTAGAAAGCTTGGCTACTCATTGTAGCATCAGGGTATAATAGTAAGCCAAAAATATTAGCTAGCTTGTGATAGTAAAGCTAATAATAGTAATAATACGCTTTATTTATAGGCACCTTTCAAGTCACTTAAGGTTAGCAACACTTTTAATTTTAAAATGATTTGCATGACCTTTAAGCTACTTTATAACTTTTTTTTCAGTTGGCTAAGCTGGTTAACTTACATTGATAGCACCATGATATAAAATTTATTAGTGACACTATGATTTTACAAAACAAGTATTTTTAAATTCTTCATTTTTCAGAGGCCTGAAGCTTGTAAGCAGACAAAAATAATCACTGTTTTGCCACCAAGTTATCAACTGTCTAGCTGTCTTACTACTATGGCCAGAAGGGCCAATTATTTTAGGAAGCGCACACACAGACACACACACACACGGGAAGAGTAACAAAATTCCAGCCATCAATCATGATTTCCGTCAGGGAAAAGTCAGCAGCTGTGAGATAAATAATGGTTGTCAGAGCGTCCAATCAAACGGCATGTTCGAACTTGGTGAATAATAAATACATGCTACGTGTCATTAGCATCCTCACACACTGAGCTGCCATGTACACACGCGAGGCTTTTAAGTTTGGCAGATCACCAAGTTATGCACCGAGCTTAGCCTTGAACATTGTTAGCTATCACAGCTAATCATCTGACTTACAGAATTACATCAATAAAACTCTGTTAAATTTCATTTCTATCATTTCTATAATATGATCTTATATGTGATTGCATTTACTTTGGAGGTTGGGGTCAGAGCCCCTGATCCTTGACCCTTGAACCCTGATCCTCCAAAGCAACAGCCTTAACTACTTTAGCCATCAGTGCCCATGAATTTGTGCATGTGTGTTTGTGATTCAAGCTATACACTTATTGTATATACATTACAACAATATACTTCTACATTATTGTATACGAGTCTATACTATTGTAGACGCTTGTAGATCAACTGAGTTAGCTATAAGTGCGGTATAGCTAACAACACAAAAAATAAACAGTTGGTGGAACGCTCGTGCATTTAAGAGTTAAAATGCCTCAAGACTAGATAAACATTACGGAGTTATTCATCAAGCACTGACACTTTGAGAGATACTGTGGGTTGATGGATTGTGTACTTATGGTGAGAGATGGTGAGGGAAACAGAACAGCCGGAGAACACCTCTGGCTTCAACTACAGAGCATGTTTTGATGTTTTCGATTAGAAGCTTTTTATTAACTGGAAAAAACAAATCACGGTCATGCACTATGCCATTTCCTTTTGTACCAAATTAATCCAACTTTTCTTACAGTACTGAAACACTAGCTGTGGATGATTAGCAAAACTGGAATGCTTGTAAAGAATCCAGGTCATGAAGACGGAGTCTAAAATACAGGTTCTGACACTTTTTTCATGGCGGCCCATTTCTCAATCAAAACAGCAGTAGCCGTGGTGAACAACCCAGCCATGTTCGGCTTAGTCTGCGTAATATCAGGTATCTGGGGACTTTAAATTTCCATCTTCTTCCTCCGTTAGTCACATATGGATCTAAAGCCTCAGAGTGCCATGAAGATGTAATCAGAATACTGATGTGAAGATAATGTTAGTACTGTATATTGATTAACTAATAATTGCATAATTTTGTGCTATACAGTACGTTATGTACATCCTTTAAGTAATTCAAGAAAAAGTTCCATAACTTCTTATGTATATATCTTCATTCTGCTAAATCAAGGTACCAAACTAATGATCCTTGTTTCCCAGGTGGTACCATCAAGAGTATTAAGCTGCATGTAGAGCATATTTAATTAGCCTTTAGAGTATCTTTTTACGGTCCAATTAAGTACTTTAAATTATTTAACATAGACATATTAAAGGTACAAAACATGTACCCTTGATGGTACCACCCAAGCGACCAGAAAAAAGATAATTTAATGACTAGAATATTTATGTTATTTGGCAGATGCCCTTATCCAGCAACTTTTAATTATCTCATTTGTACAACCGAGCAGTTGAGGCTTAAGAACCTTGCTCGAGTGCCCGGTAGTGGTGTCCCTTGGATTTGACCTACCAATTAACGATCCAAGATTTTACTTGCTGAGCTACCACTACCATATTTCATACTTGTCTCTTAGCACTGGTTGTAATTATTGCACTCATCTCAAAGTTCTTGCAGACATTTTTTATTTCCCTCATTTGATTGATAACATTTTTTACAGAAAATGTAATGTTCTTGATCAGCTGCCTATCAGTGGCAGCTTGGCAACATACAAACTTACAACTTACAGATCAGAGGCTAATGCCTTAACTGCTAAAATACAACTGGCCTGTGCATCTGTATGTGATCCATGCCACTAAACCAAGGTTCTAGATTCCAGCCTTTTAGACTAAATCTTTGGTCTGTTGAAACACAGTACCCCTTTACTTCGTTAGAACTGATGTGAAAATCTGTAGTTCCTCATAGATCTTCTGAGGAGTTTTATTGCTGGGCATTGAACAGTCTCATTGCTGGGCATTGAAGAGTCTTATTGCTGGGCATGGTAGCCGGCCTTAGGATTGCTGCATTAATCATTAGTGCTCTTTTAAGATAACGTTTTTGCAGACATTCCTGAATACGATATGATCTCCACCACTTGTTTTTAACTTTTAATTGAATTGCTGTCTCCGAAATAAGGTCCTACAGTACATAGCTTTTGTTCTTTGTGATACCGATATATACCGATTTACCGATATGCCCCTTCTTCGTCTTATCTAATGTGAAAGCATGTTTTTTTCCTTATATAGTATAGGAACTGCTAGACGCTCCACTGTCTCTGTCTGTAAAACAAGCTTCTGGATTGCCTTTTCAGACTAAATCTATCATCTCATATGTTACTCCATTTGCTCCTGATCTAAGGTTAAACATTGTTGTACCTGTCTATCCACTGGTGTGATTTCCTAGCCATCTCTGTGTATGTGGAATAGTCGGATAAGACAGAATGAGAGATTGATTTTCCTAAAACAATCATACATGATGCCTTGGCTAGTGTTACCTATAAACAATCAACTGCTAAGGCAGAGTGAATTCCTTTTGCCCTGACATGTCATCCAAATAATATAACAGCTGCCAGAGGTATACTTCAAAATCCCCCAGGATGATCCTGAGACTTGGCTTCACTTTTTTAAATGAAGCTCTGCTGATCTACTGACCTTAAAGTCCTGCTCATCAAGAATGAAATAAAAGACCTGACAAAATGAGAATGTTCAAGATGTTTTACATGCACATTTATAACACAGCCATTAAAGGGTCATTTTCGTAGCAATCCATCACTCCTCATGCATAACTTTCAGGGTTGATTACATTTACAACACTTGGCGGACATCCTTATACCAAGAGACTTACATTTATCACATGTATACGTCTGAGAAGTTGAAGGTCTTGTTTTGCCATTTGATAATCCTGGGATTTGAACTCACAACCTTTCAATCAGTCGTCCGAGGTTTTGACCATTGAGCTACCACAAAAGCATCCATTACAAAGCCTTCACTATTAGCATTGGTTATTCTCTTAGATGAAGGAACACCACTAGGCTTGATCAGAAGATTATGAAGTTTAGTTGTTTGGATATTTGTAAATTTGTAATGACAGGATAAGTTCTAAATCCTTGGTATAATATTAAACATTTTTTGTTTCAGTGGTAAGACACTTCAACATCAATAGATATGGCATCAGTATTAACATCATTTAGTAAGTTTAGGAAGTAACACTGGGGGGGGGCACGGTGGCTTAGTGGTTAGCACGTTTGCCTCACACCTCCAGGGTTGGGGGTTCGATTCCCGCCTCCGCCTTGTGTGTGTGGAGTTTGCATGTTCTCCCCATGCCTTGGGGGTTTCCTCCAGGTACTCTGGTTTCCTCCTCCGGTCCAAAGACATGCATGGTAGGTTGATTGGCATCTCTGGAAAATTGTCCATAGTGTGTGAGTGTGTGAGTGAATGAGAGTGTGTGTGTGCCCTGTGATGGGTTGGCACTCCGTCCAGGGTGTATCCTGCCTTGATGCCCGATGACGCCTGAGATAGGCACAGGCTCCCCGTGACCCGAGGTAGTTCGGATAAGCGGTAGAAAATGAGTGAGTGAGTGAGTGAGTGAGGAAGAAACATCACTACTGGTCAGTTAGCAGCTTGAAGATATTGTCGCTTGGATGATTAAACATTACTAGCATTGCTTGGCTTTATTAATTGTTGTTTAGTTGGTTGATCCTTTTTCCCAAAAACTGGAAAAGATTGTTTTGTTTTTTTTTGGTTTTTTTGGTTTATTTTTATTTTAGACTGAAATTAACACGGGCATACTTCTAATCACACTGAACTTCAGTAATACCTTATTCACATTGCTCTAACCTGAATAAATAATATAAATTCTTCATGTAAGATTTCCTTCACCGGTATTATGTAAGGAAACCTCAGGATGAGTTAGCATTGATGATAAATAGCTTTGTAGATACGTGATGTAGTTCATGTATTTGTATTTTATATTCAATTGCATTGTGCTTTCAGAATGATAAAATGGTGGATTTTGAGCCCAGTGTTGATAGCATTCTAATGCTAACATTAGATGGACGTTTTCCTTGTTAGCTAGCTATCCAATACGCTTGATTAGTACATTCTGCTCACTGCCTTATAAAGGCTTGCAAGAATAGCTTAATTTAACACGAGCTAGATTCAGTTACTTTGTTGATACTTTTCCATAAACCTTGGCAGACATGGCTAACTTCTGTGTGTTGCTAGCATTATTTTTCCAACTGTAAAAATGCATACATGCCATTTCAGGAGTTAGCCGATGGACACTGTCTATAACAACCACCTACACAGTATAAACATCTGCTCTCCAGTGAGCTCTCGCCCTCTTAGATAGCATCAGCTTTTGAGGATAGAAATGGAAAGTGCTGACCTGAAAGCTCTGACAATAGCACCACCCTTCAGTGCAGTGAACACCATGGAGACTTTGTATATGGCCTACTTTCAATGAGTAAAATATTATTTTGGGTTTTTTTCATCCCTCCTGATCGCACATTTTGTCATCAGCTTATCACCAGCACAAAGGCTATACAGTAATAAAGACGGTATAGCGGTGATTTATTTTGAAATAATTTCAAATAATCTGCATGCACTATTTCTCATAGAGCGTCGTGTTCCACACTAACCTGAAAATGTGACAAAGGGCCCTCGTGGCTGATTAACTTAGCATCACAATGATTAGCAGTTAGATGAAATAACAGCAGCAACATTAATCTGGACGATGACTACAATTCCAGGATTTTAGCGAGTTGAGGATTAACTCAGGTGACAATGGTCAGTTTAAGGGGGTCTAAACCAGTGCCATAATGAATGAATGAATGAATTAGCAGAAGCGTGATTGGTCAGTTTAGTGAATTAGCAATAATGGGATTAGTCAGTTTGGTGAATTAGCATAAGCGGTATTAGTCATTTGATAAGTCATCTGAAAAGAGATTTTGGTGAATCAGCAGAAGTGGGATTAGACAGCTTGGTGAATTGGTACAACCATGATTATTCGTCTTGATTAAATCTGTCAGTTTGGTGAATCATCAGAAGTTGGAATAGTCGTATTTGTAAAATATATTTGTAGATCATATTTATTAGCGGGGGGCACGGTGGCTTAGAGGTTAGCACGTTCGCCTCACACCTCCAGGGTTGGGGGTTCGATTCCCGCCTCCACCTTGTGTGTGTGGAGTTTGCATGTTCTCCCCGTGCCTCGGGGGTTCCTCCAGGTACTCCGGTTTCCTCCCCCGGTCCAAAGACATGCATGGTAGGTTGATTGGCATCTCTGGAAAAATTGTCCGTAGTGTGTGATTGTGTGAGTGAATGAGAGTGTGTGTGTGCCCTGCGATGGGTTGGCACTCCTTCCAGGGTGTATCCTGCCTTGATGCCCAATGACGCTTGAGATAGGCACAGGATCCCCGTGACCCGAGGTAGTTCGGATAAGCGGTAGAAGATGAATGAATGAATGAAAGCGGGTTTGTTCGGTTTGGTGAATTAGCAGCAGTGGGATTAGTCAGTTTGCGGAATCAGCTGAAGTAAGATTAGTCCGTTTGGAAAATAATCAAAGGCTGGATCGGTGAGTTTGGTGAATTAGAACAAGAGAGACTGGTCAGTTTGATGAATTAGTAGAACTGGGATTGGTCAGATTGGCGAATTAGCAGTTCCAGTCTGACAGATGGAGGATTCACACACGGAGCTTTCACACCACGTAACACACACACACACACACACACACACACACACACACACACACACACACACACACACACACACACCCTTGGGACAGATCTCTCTGTGTGCCCACAACACACTTACACACTGATGACATTATTAACAGTGCTGGCCGCTCCTTCAGCCCCTGCAGCGTTTAATACACATGATGCTAACACTTTTACTGCTGTATTGACATTTTTATACACTCGTTAACCTCCCTAATAAACACTACAAAAATAATTACATGTTTGAGACGTATTGCACGTGTATTCACTCCTATGGAAGTGAGAATGATGAAAAAAATTGATCAAGGAGGTGCTGGAGAGAGGCTGAGGAGGTGATGAAGAGAGATTGTCAAGGGGATGAGATATTGAGACGTGATTAAGAGAGGACGAGGAGGTGATGAAGAGAGGATGAAAATGGGATAAGACAATAAGGAGGTGAAGGAGAGGATGAGGTAATGAAGAGAGGATGAGGAGGTGATGAGAGCATGATGAAGAGAGGAAGAGGGGGATAAGAAAGGGAGGAGGTGATGAAGAGTGGATGTGGAGGTGATGAGAGCATGATGAAGAGAGGATGAGGGGGATAAGAAAGGGAGGAGGTGATGAAGAGAGGATG